>NC_136067.1:332467745-332673282 GCF_964261635.1 Lissotriton helveticus | reverse complement strand
GTCTTGTTCTTCTGTATGTTCATGAAAACATTCAATAAAAAGATTTAAACCATAAATCAAATTTATTGTCACTGATGTACAAAGTGCACCTTTAGTAAGATGCCACTTTGGTTGCCCAAGGTTTCCAGTGCCATTTCTAATTGCGCACAAGGACTGTCCTTCCAGGCAGCCTTCTGCCCTCCTGGAGAGACAGGTAACAATAGAGGCCTGCTGTGGGAGGAGGTGTTATCTCCTCCCGGCAGGAAGCCACATGGGATATTTGGCCGAAAAGGCAAGATTTAAAGAGGAAGTCATCTTTGAAGGGCAAATGTAATCGCACGCAAGTGGGGCTACTCTATGTCTAGGTAAGACAGGTTGCCGTTGGGGACAATGGTCAAATCAGTTTGTCCCTGGGTGTGTAGTCCCCAGGTAGCCACACCTCTAGGGTGGGTTTCCAAACTGTACACACTGGGAGGGGTCCCAACATCTTGGGAGTGGTCAGAATGGAGCACTCGGGGAGCTAGATGCCACACTTCACAGCAAATTGTCATTGAGTGGGAGGGAACCTAGCAGACCATTGGCTAGTGACCGTGACCTTCTCTGAGAGCACTATCTGGGCATAAAGGGGCACCCTTAGCGCCCAGAACTCAGATCTCGCTTGGCCTGGAGAAGAGGACCATAGAAGGACTGTCCTACTGACCCTGGAACTGGCAAAGAAGAGGCTGAACCTAAGTTGCACTGAATCTGCCACTCCTTGGGCTAGGAAAGAACAGGACAGTGCCTGTTGTCTCCTGCTCATGGAGAAGTTGTTCTCTGAGCCCAGCCAGAAGCAGAGACTCCAAGAATCAGTCTGCTGACTTCCTGTTCGCAGTACAGGGCCACAAAAGCTGAAGAAGCTTACTTGAGCGAGTTGATAGCCCAGATCACAGGACAGTCGCACCTCGCTGCAGTGCAGCCCGGGAGACTAAGACGGACGCTCAAAGGTCGCACCTGAGTCTGCTGGAACCAGGAGAGTCATTGAACTGCCATTTACATGCCAGGAAGAAGAGTTTTCACCAAAAGAAGGAAACTGCTGAGTTTGCTGACCAGTAACCAGTCGTCCAGTAGTGACTGGAATTTTGCTGATCCAAAGACAAATTCAAGGAACATCGGTCTCTATGTCCAAAGTCTCCCCACCAGGACCATGGAGTAGCCTTAGGAAGACCTCCTCAACAACACAACATTTTCAGCATCCTGTAGCCTTTGCATTAGGACCACTCCATCCATAGAAGTCAATAGCAAGGACCACTGATACTGGAACTGGACTGAGGACTGCTTTTCTCGTCATTGTCTCTGATTCTTTGGACTTAATGATCCAACTGACTGGTTCACTGCTGGAGCTGGTCACCCAAAGTAACTCCAAATAAATACATTCCACTTTCACCAAAACTTTCTAAAAAACGTTTTGTGTCAAAGTTGTGGAATTTGCCAATGCTTGTTTGCGGCTAAGTGAAAAGTCTTGAATAATTATTCATTGTAAAATCTACATCATCGGAATCCTCTAGTGACTTTTTCGTTTTGGTGTCCATAAATTCATAAAAATATAAGCTATTTTTATAAATTGGTTTCAGGTTTCTTAACAGTCGTGTTTCTTTCTTCTTCCGTTCTTTTTGTGCTGTTTAAATGCTTTTCAGTTGTTCCTTTGTTGAAGCCTGATTACCAAACGCCACAGCTACCCAGGGTAGAGCTAAGGTTTGAAAAATAAAACCTGACTGGTCCTAGAAGGGTTGGTAATGTATTACATGGTGAGGTCTCACAACCACATCATTTAATATCCCATTTCCTCACACCTATCTACTCGCCAATATCTATTCTGCCCTCTCGACATACCTCTTCTCTAGGTTCTTGCTGAGTCTCTAGGCACCATAACTTCTTTAGGAAGCAGGTCTTCAGATAACCGTTTCTGTTCCCCTTTCAGCGGGTACCTGAGGTTGGGTGATACTCCAGAAGTCTACCCTCAAAAAGGTGACAAAATTTGCTCCCCAAGTACCTGTCCCTTACAAGAACTAAATATCCTACAAGCTTTTCGCCATTCAATGAATTTCACATTTTGAGCCAGCCGACATAGGTAGGAGCCATCCTCGGTCAAGAATGTGAAGGCCTACTCTGAATAGTGGGAAAACACGTCGGTCACATGGCAGCTCAGGTATCTCAAACTGGGAGCTCCAGCTGGGGTCACATAAGGTGCTTGTCTATACTCCCCGGGAAAAAAATAGCTCAAAACCAGGGGATCTGCAGAATCTCTTCTTTTACGATTGATGCTGGCGGTACAGGGCTTCCAGTCATATGATGTAGGACGCTGGCTCTGTATATACTATACCAAAGTAAGGTATAGTGTGCACAGAGAGTCCCCAGAGGTAAAGCAGAGGCAACATTTGGTAAGTACTAACAGCTCTGTTTGTGGTTGGGTGGGCAAGCCTATAGGCTTATCCAGAGGGTGTGTTAAGCATTTATTGTATTCACTTAATCAAGGACTGATTGCACACACTCAGAAACAGAATCCAGACCAATTAGGTAAGTTTAAAAAGGTATATTTATGTTTTATTTAAGAACCAAGTAGGACTTGGCACAGGTAAGTAAAATATATTCTCAAATGCAAGACTGTTCAAGGAAATGCAGTTGTGGTTGAATTTGCAGTTGGTACAGGCTTGTATCACTTTAAAATGCAGTTTGAATTATAAAGTAAGTACTTTCAGATTACTTTTCCATTACTTTAGATTACTTTGAGTACTGGGTCTGGTATGCCTAGATACCCTACCTTAGGTTCTCCCAATACAAGGTAAGTACAATGTTTAATACTTTGCAATTGAGTTCTCTTTTCTCCATATAACACTTAAAACATGTTAGGCCCAACATCTCTTAACATGGGTTCCTATGGGAGAAAAATGGTAATCGGTTTCACAGTTAGGTAAATGTCTTACAAGTGTGAGTTTCTGGGGTTAGGACCAAGGTCCAGGTAGGCACGCATATAGTAACCACCAGTGGCAATAGGACGGCTGGGTGCAGACTGCAGGATGCCAATGTTAGCAAAAGGAGCTAGAGGGCACCTCGGTTGGGGGCTGCTCACTGGCAGGGCACCTGGTCTCGGGAGCCAAGAATCTAGGGGTATGGTCAGGGCAAAGGGTGTCCTGAGTCAGCATCAAATCCACAACAACAGTGGCACTAGGGCGGCCAGGTGTAGGGTGCATAGGAGGGCTCGGGAGCACCATGCAATCCTATAGAGGATGCCGGTTTTGGATTTTGGATTTTGGATGCAGGCTCGGTCCTTAAAGTCTTCCAGGAGGAACCAACAGCAGGGCAGGTAAGTTGGAGGGCTCGGGGACGTAGATGCACGTCAGGTCCTCTTCTCCAGGACGCCGGGCGGCCAGATGCAGAAAAGCCTTTTGGGGTCGGATTTCACCTTACCTGGCTACTCACAGTCAGGGGGGTCTCTGTGCAGAGGCAGCATACAACGTCAAGAAGTCCTGAAGAAGTCAACCCATGGTGGACTCGGACTCTGGATCTTTGGGGGACCTTGCCGGGACTGGTGAGCAACTTGGGCCATAGGCAACGGGTGCAGTGGTGGTTCCAGGGGTTTTGTTTCTTCGCATTCAGCAGACTCAGAGTCTTTCTTTGGAGTATCTTTTGAACAGAGCTGCTGTTTACAGATGATTCAGTCTTTGTTGAAGGCAGTCAGCCCTCCCAGCGGTTTTGGAGGCTGTTGGTTGCAGGAAAGGTCGCCTTTTGGCGGAGGATCTCTGAAAAACTGCATAAGGGCCAGTAGAGATGGAGACAAGTCTGTTCTTCTTTGTAGTCTTCTCTGCTGTGCAACTTCTTCCTCGTAGGTTGCAGGATTCTCCCTTCAGGGGAGATTCCTGCAACTTCAACTTTCTGTTCAACAAATGTGTCCAGCCATGGGAACCAGATCTTGTTCCTGATTCTGCTTTTGGTCTTGAGCATCCCTTGGTGTGACCAGTGAGCCAAGCTAACCATCAGTTGGGTCAAACTCTGAGGATTGACCAGCCTCTGACCTTTCTGGAGGCAGCCATCCACTGATACTACTAATTCATGCCATATGTTGTGAAATGAGGACATGGTTCTGGGTTTCAAGATTGCACTCGGCAGTGAACTGGTACTCTTGGAGTTGTCAAATTCATTTCTCTACCTGGGATGGCAGCTTGGATGCTGAACCCTGAACAGTGGAATGAGGGGGGTTGTGTGGTCCGTGTGTACTATGAAGGGGTCCGTGTGTACTATGAAGGGGTGTCCATACAAATACAGGTGAAAATGCCTACATCCCCCGTTGATGGCTACTTCTTCATTCTTACTATGAGAGCAGTTTTGTTCTGTGGCAGTGACGGCATGGCTAGTATAGGCATAGGCCACCAGAGCAGACTCACCACAATTCAGAATATACGACAGTATATACTGTTGGGGACTTTCATGTATACAACCAGTGGTAAACGAAAGACGTAGAACTCCAGCAGGATTTTTTCAAGCTACACTTACTCTACTGTTGCCTCAAAAATCGATCTGCCCTGAATAAGCTCATGTTTGGGTGAAATGCATTGGTTGCATCCGTTTGTCTCATTGTCAAGTTGAAGCAAAAATAATGAAAGGAACTTTGAAGCATAACCAGACTCGTCATATATATCATTAATAATATCTGGAATTTGACTCTGTCTTTTTCTGTTGCCTCTCATCCTGTTATCGATTTGTATAATTTATGACCACGTGGCAGCTGGCCATTTGAGGAGGGCAATTTTGATGTTTACAATATATTTGTGAATACTTTAGGTGGTGCAGTGACTAAGATTTCCTAGCAGCCGCTATTTTTGCAGACTCACCACTTACCTGCTTTTGCACCACAACCTCCCCTGGTCCAGTAGAGCTGACATTCACATCCAGTCCTGACTCTTTTGAAAAGTTAAAGAACACCAGGGTGTTCTTGATCCATTCCCCATGACCATAGGGTAGAGGCTTTTGTGAGCTCTCGGACAGGTTATGAAAGGTTGGTCACATTTGGTATAAAGTGTCCGCCGGAATTGACTATGCCCAAAAACAACAATTACCTGTCACTCGTGTCAGGGCTGGGGCAGATACATGTTCTTCACCTTGGTCGGATCGGGTACTACCTTTGTGGCTGATAAGTGATAGCCAAAGAAGCATATTTTACTCTTTAAGAACTCACACGTTTCTTTGTGAAGCGTAAGGCCACTATCTTGGTGTCTGGGAAAAATATTGCTCTTTCAGGGTCGGGACATGCACCATGACTCCCGAGATCCCTGCCAACACCCCTCGTATGGTATCCTGCAACTCGTCTGCGGTGCTGGATGTTCCAATAAAGGACCCACCAGAGGCTCAGGTAAGTTGGTATTTCAGTGGTCTCACATGATTCTGGGGCTATTAAGAGTTAGTGGTACCCCGTCCTGTGGTCCATCTTCAAGACTCAACAGAAGTCTGTTACTTCACTGACTATTATCATTAATAGTTCGAGTTGAGACTTTGACACTTGATGGCTAGGTTCTGAATATGTATGTCCATGCATATCCCTACTTTGCCTGGCTACTTCACCTTCCTGGTTACCACAATTGGGGATTCCCATGGGGTAGGGGCTTACACTCTTTCAACAAGGTCTGCTGCCTTCAACTTCTTCAACTATTGTACAGTGCCTTTGGTGGGTCAGCAGTCCCCCCTTAGTCCCCCACCCAGCGCCTTGAGACCCTTACAGGTGAGTACTTGCGCTTTACAAGTCACCTGATTGATTGGTCGAACTATTCCTTCACTTTAGACCCGAGGTGAAAAGCCACCTGATGGTGTCGCAGCGCTACTGGCTGGCAGCATCAGTCGACGTGTAGAGTCACCATCTTCGGTTTCAACCACCCTTTTCTGTGAAATAGGGTCTGGAATTTCTCCAGCAAGTATTATAAACTTAGTGTACATATGCTGGGCAGAAAACGCATTAGTTGGAGTCTTTCAGCAGTCAGACCACTAAGTAGCATGCCCGCCCTTCTTTGGGTGATGAATCTTGGTGTGAGCAGAACACTCTTTCTAGCTGATATTGGTTGCAAACATGCCAGTCAGCGGAAGGTGTCTAGCATTGCTGTATGCTTATACTTTCACATGGGTTGCCCAGAGCTTGGCCGTTTGCTGTAGTCTCAAAAAAACACTGTGCCATGATGTTCATAGGTGTCCCAGTGTCAATGACTGCCATCAGGGTCTGTTCCTTCACTTGCAATCAGCACTTTAGAGTTGTGGGTAATTGAGCACAGTATTGCTTCATCACCTGAACGACATATAGAGTACCTTTTTCGCCATCCATGACGTCATCTTCCAGAGTGCTCGGCGGGGGCTCTATGGTGTTCACTGATTTTTTCAATTTGTGTTTCGGCACTGGGGTTGACTGAAACACCTTGGCAGGGCATTTGCTCGAATGTTGGAATGGGCCACCATATCATCAGTAGGACCTACGTGACCCTTGCCCCATATCTTCTCCAGAGTGCCAGCCCAAATGGTTGATGGGCCTCTTTGGTGCTGCTTCAATGTGGAATGCTCAGTCTTTAAAGAGTTTCTTGGAGCATCCCAATGTAAGGACGTCTTGCAATTGACGTCCCGAGGTCTTGCAGGATTTGTTCTCTTAGTTTCACCAATGCATCCATCTCATCGGGAATATACAAGGGCTGGCCAACTCCAGGAGCATCTGTCGACTCATCCGATTCCTGTTTGGTTTGGCGCAGTAAGAAGCACTTGTATCATAAAGGCCAAAGAAATCCAGGGAGAACATGATGGTAGTCACTTGTGCTCCCCAAATTATAATGGCCCTCATCATTTAATATCAATGGGGTTTTTTTTGCAGTTTTTATATAGCGTAAACTTAATCGAAGGTATCTGAGCACTTTACATGAGCACCAGTTGCATTGTAGATGGACACACTCATTTGTTGGGAGGCACAGGAGATTACGTGATTTGCCCAGAATCATAAGATGTTGAGCAAACACCAAGACTCAAACCTGGTACCCCAGGTCCAAAGCTGTGAGCTCTGGCTGTTACACTGTATCCTCTTCCCTTGTCAAAGGTAATGGTTGTGCCATTGGTATTTTTATATTTTGTGAGGGGGTTACTACTTCTGGAATGCACTGCCATGTTTAGCACAAGTGCGCTGCCAATAAGCTTAAACTCACATAAAACTGAAGTTTTGCTCTTCGGAAATAACACCAACTTCGGGTATGCAGACTGATGGCCACCAGACATGAGACCTCCCCCATCCCCAGTGAAAAAAGTTAGAAACCTGGGGGTCATCTTTGACAGAAAGCTCTCCCTTGAGAAACATATTAACCAAATAGCCTCCTCAGTCTTCTTTTGTTTAAAGAGCCTGAGAAAATGTCTACCATTTATCCCCTATAATCTCCAAAAATTGATCGGGTCAGTACTGACTTGGTCCAAATTGGACTATTGCAATGAATTGTATATCAGCCTAAAACAAAAAATTATATCAAAACTTCAGACACTACAAAATACAGCATCCCGTCTCATTTTTTATCTCCCCAAATTTCATTCAGCATCTATGGCACCAACTGCACTGGCTACCAGCAAAAAAAGGATTGCTTTCTAGGCTTTGAGCACCGCCTTTGAGGCACTACACAGTATTATACCAGTTTCCCTCATGCAACATTTTAACTAGTATACACCTCCTAGACTATTACATTTCTCAGGCTTGAAAAATATTGTGGTGCCCAATTTCAGATTTGCCCATTGGGGCGGCAAAAGCTTTGTGACCATTACCTCTAAATTGTGGAATTTCCTCTCTTTTGAATTGAAAAATTCCCAGACTCTTCTACAAATCAGGAAATCATCAAAGACGTGGCTCTTCCAAGCCCAGAACACTTGGTATCCAGCCTGCCCCACTTATCGCCGTAAGCAGCACAACGCCAAGACACCTTCGGGTATACGAGTGCTATACAAAACTTTATAACATAACATATCAGGACTGACAAAAAGTAAATACATCACAGTTTCTTCTTTCAATGTAGTTGGCAGACCGTTTCGAACTCCTATTCAATGCGCTGTTTCACTGGTTTTGGGACTCAACTGCCTTTTTTTATTTTTAAATACGAGTATATATAGAATTTTATTTGGTCTTTAAGTTACACATATACACTTAACACTTTCTATGTATATTTGGCCTGCAGCACAGTGATTCATTGGCTTCAGTGTATGAACACAACATCAATATTTTACTATTCCTCAACTATCCTTTGCTTGCCACGGCATAAGAAGCCACGAGAGTGTACATAAAGAATAGCATTTAAAAGGATACTGAGGCAAACCTTTAAACAGATGCAAATCTTGGCATCCAGGAATGAACTGTGCTTTACTGAGTGAGTGACAGATGCCGACAATTTGCTTCTATTCACGTAGCTGAAAGGTAGTGATTTTTCCAGTCAATAGTAGGGACCACTTAAGCTCTGTTCATTTACATCCAAAATCGTATTTCCCATTGAGTGCTTCGCAGGAAGGTGGCTATTTAATCGGCATTAGCGCCAGTGGAGCTTCCAATAGTTTCCATTTGACTTGTCGCATTGGCAGTTTTGCATTTCTGCTGAATAGTGAACCTCAGCTGCACATTTACAGTGAAGGCATCTGAACTCAATGCTAAATCCCCCAGTTCAGATCATTACCCTACCTCTGTGTTACTCAAAGTACAGCCCGGGGCCGCATGCAGCCCAGCTGACCTTCACATGCGGCCCCCGGCTGAATGACTGCACTGGGCTACGTTTACTTCAGAAAACACTAGCATTCAAAAATATGTTAAATAAACATGGAAGCGTTTATTTATAGGCAAATAAAGTAAAGGAAACGAAGCAAACAAGGTGCCCTGCAAAGCTTATCTTTAGAAACACATCATTTTTCAATAAATCGTGAAATAAACATGTAAAAATAAGATAAAGTCTCTTCAAAATTGAAAAAGTGTACTTCATTAACATGCATAAGTAGGACACATTAGTACATCAGAATACATAAGTGGATTCAGAACTATTTTATTTTAAACTGATCGTTATTAAACATTTGCAGAAATATTCAATCCTCCTCACACCCTGACAACGATGCTAATAGTGAACTAAGAGGCAAGTAACTTGCAATGTGGAACACTCTGGGAGGTCAGGGTTGTTATTATACATGGTCAACGTTATAGTTTATTAAATCACACTAAAGAGATTTGTACAGCGTAAACCCTGACCGCATGTATTTCCAGGTCCTCTTATATGTCATAATGAAGAAAAAGGAGGTAAAGTGAAATTAGGATATTGCCTAGGAGGATGAAACAGTTGTGTCAAGTGGTAAAGCCGGGATTGGTCCTAGATTTTCTGGTTTCACGTTGTGCAATTCGATTTCATTTCAATTCAATTTAATAATCAAGTTACTTCCTTTTTACACTTGTGTCTCCCAAAATAGTGATAGCAAGCAGAAAGGCTTACCCCAATGTGTGGTGGGGGTAGCAATTCAGATACAGAAAAACAAAGTATTGTCAAATCTATGACTCTTGTAGAGACTTGGGACTTAATGTAGAGGGCAGTATGGAAAGAAAACCTAAAAATAACTCCATGACTCACTGACCACACCATGTATGTAATTCGCTTCCCCTACGGCCACCTTAAACCCCCCACAATACCCCATTCCCACCATGCTGTCAATAATGCAGCCCTGCCTCGGGCACATCAAAGACCATAATTTGTGGCCCAAGGGAAATGCGTGTGAGTACCCATGCCCTGCCTGGAGTTTAATGACAGATGCGATTCTGTGCTGAGCTTCCATTTGTCTGTTGTCCAGTCAGCCAGGAAACATCCCTCACAAACTGGCCTTGCAGATGAGGATGTCCAGATCTTGAGAACCAAAAATCGGGACATTTGGGAAAACAGAAGGACTGACATTTTTCATCCACAAAAGGCGCAGAATGGCAGCTCTCATCAACATAGGATCAAAGAAGATGCATTAATAAAATAAATAAAATGTAATTTCTAAACCAACATCATACCTATTAATTAAACTGCTTACTCATAACAGCTGCAAACTAGCACAGCTTTAGAATACCCAAAAAAAAGGCCTCTCACTGTTTTCAGTTGAACCCCCTCTAAAAACCATGTCATGAGCCATAATTGCCGATAGCTGCCGGGAAAGCTGGTGAAAAACTGGGACTGTTCAGGGAAAATCCGTGACGGCTGGTCAACCTACTTGCAGATTAAAATACCTAGAGGGCGGCGTAAAATGAAGTTTTACGTTGGTGGGCATTTACCGCGACAGATGCGGTGTTATGGGGATCACCAGGGCTTTAAGTGGGATGAAAAAACTGGGGAGGGGGTCTCTCAAGGGGGCGTGGCCAATATAATTAAGGGCATGGTTTAAAAACAAGCAAGCGAAAACTTTGTGCTTAGCATAGTGTGCAGCCCGACTGGTATTTTGTTGCTTATGTCATTGCATCCAGATATATGATACAAGACATAACATCATACTTACAAGTCAGGACTATTGGCTTTGTCAATGGTTGTTAGTTGCATAAGATAAATAAGCAGCAACTGTGGCTTGCATATAATATTGAAAACGCGTCCACTTAAAGCCCTGGTGACACCACAACAATGTTGCTGCTCCTGAGTTCCGAAAAGAGAAGAGAAACCCAGAGAGAAAATGACTCTCTTTAAAGGATTTCCCTTCCCCTATAACGCTCGAAAAAAAAAAAACGGACCGCCGGTGCCAGAGCACAAAACAGAGCCCAATAGAGACCCGTTTCGGGGCCTCCTTAAAAAACTGCCGGTGCTCAGACCCGGCCCACTTAAAGCCCTGGGGGTCACGGGTCGGGTGCGAACCCTGGAGAGCCACGCTCAGAATTCCATCTTCTAGAGGTTGACACAATGACTGCCATAAACTGGATAATAATAGCAGCATTCGTGTGGGGAGGTGGAACGGCTGGAGCACTCCGAAGCAGACGAGGAAGAAAGAAACACCGCTTCCTGGTTGCCAAGAACACAGAACCAGGAAGCCAACAGCCGCGGTCTAGCAGTTGCACAGCGGAAGGGGGAGGAGTCCCGTCAGCCGGCGGAACCCGGAAGGATAAGAGGAGGAGGCGTGGAACGGACGGTGTGCGAGGTAGGAGAGGAGCACCCGGAGGCAGAGGAGATCCGAAGAGAGGAGAGCGTGAGAGCGGAGGCTGAGGAGATCCGAAGAGAGGAGAGCGTGAGAGCGGAGGCAGAGGAGATCCGAAGAGCGGAGAGCGTGAGAGCGGAGGCGGCTACGGAACACCCGGAGGCAGAGGAGACTCGGAGAGAGGAGAGTACACGGCGAGTGCTACTGAGCGACGTCCCCAACACTGCTACCATACCCGGTGGGCTGAAGGGAGAAGACGCCACGGGTCCAGCTGCTGTGGTCCGAGAGTCGGGCCACAGCCCAAGGCAAGTGCTGTTAAAAGGGGCATTCTGGTGGGGTGTTTGGGGAGGTGGGAAGTAGCAAGGTCGGGGAGGCGGGAGGCCCCACGGTGACCCTTGCACTAGAACACAACCCCTTTTTTCTTTACTTTGGTGAAGGTAGCACTACACTTAATACTGAGAGCAGATCAGTAAAAACCCGTTTGTTTTCTCTTTTCCCTGAGGCCACAAGAACCGGGACATCGGACCAAACCCTGACGTTCCCTGCGACCAGAAACAACCCCAAGAAGGAAGGACTGTTGTTAAATCCCTACTTAAGAGCAAAACTTAATAAAAACTGAACCATAGACAAACCGTGCTCTGGTCTCATTCTCTGTCCACCACTAGCCCCTGACAATTCGTTAGGTCTAGTGCTTATAGAAATGGTAGAAGTGCAGTATGAAGTGCTATATAAAAAACATGAAAGTAGTGTGGTCACACAGCGGAGAAGGTGGACTGTGAGCATCGATGGGCTGGCGCTACCAGTACCGGATGCGCTACAGGACAAATTGCAGGCACCTAGTAAAGCGCACATCTAGAGAAGAACGTTAAATGAGTTTGTGACTTAGCCTTAGGGCGGATACTAAAAGGGAACGGGCGCCCGAGGGAAAATTCATGTGGGATGAGTACTTACAAAGTGTTTATTTTACAAAAGTTTTTCTCTAGATTACCAGTTTATCACCCTCTTTTCACATATTTTCTTGAACAGTGAGAAGTGCCTAAACTCACAAATCTTGATGAAAGCCTGGCACGCAGGGGCCATATAATACCCAGTCATGCTCGTGGGCCCCTTGCATCGCCTTAAGTGACATCATTGATTTATCAAATAAATCCGGTGGATGAAACGCTCACTGCGACATCTTCGCGCAACCTGCAGCCCACAGACTTAAATGACAGCGAGACTGTCAGTCTATCATTCGTCTTCCAAAAGTGGACATGATCGTTCACTTCAGTAACAGCAACACTTTTGACTTGCAGTGCTACGAAACTTCAGTTTTGTGTTTCCAAACTCAGCCCTACATTTTCTTAAAGCTTTACTAGGCGCCGGCACCGCAGAACACTGTTCATCCGCTTTTTAAAAAAAAATACAGGGGCATATTATCAAGGGATTTATCTCTGCTTTTTTGGCTTTAAAAGCCAAGAAAGCGGAGATAAAATGATCTCCCTATCAGCAACAGGGTGCTAACACGCAAATTCGCATGTTAGCACCCTTTTTCTCTACGCTTCCCGTCGCGTTCCAGAGAAAAATAATACGAGAAATGTTGTTAAGCGACATTTCTCCTATTATCAAGGATTTCGCTAACCCTATTAGTGATTAAAAAAAAGCAGCGCTAACCGCAGTTAGCACTGCTTTTTTTACACCTGGTATTTTCCTGACTTAGCCATGATATCCTATGGAAGGTGGATATTATGGCTAAGTTTGTGAGCCCCTATCATCAAGCAAACGCCAAACTTAGAGAGATTATCGTTGGTTTTCCAGCGATAATCTCATTTGACAGCGCGAGGATTTTTATCACTTCTGAGATAAACCTTGCTAATAGCAAGTTATCTCTGCGATAATTTCCGGCGATGCTTAGCGTTAAAAAAATCATTGCTAAGCACCGTTAGCGATAAATTTCGCCAATCGTTGGTAATATGCCCCACAATTCTTTACAACGACTCTCTCAATACGTCATGTGCCCCACGTCACGTGCACTGCGCGGGAATCGCCGTCAGTCAAGAATTGTTTAAGGGGCAAGGCTTGACCCAATTTTACTCGAAAAGCAGGGATGGATAATGAAGGGAAAGTCCTCATAGAATGCGACTACCCTGCAAGTAGTAAGAAACCACAAACTTATATCGACGCTCCGCAGTGAACCCCACAACGCTGCTGAAATGACATCAGGGGAGCTAGAGGGAGGGACAGTGTACACCGGGCGGGAGTCATTACATTGCAGCAGACTTTCCTACTTCACATCAGGGATCACTGCATTTAAAGAGACATTATTCCACAGGTAAGAAAAAGCAAGTATTACCATTGAAAAATGTATTTTTTAATGTTCGTAACCTATTGCATTTCGTGTATATATTTATTCACTGAAAAAAAATGTTTAGGTGGAGTTATATGTAGGTCTTCTAATAATAAAAAAAAATTGGTTTGAAACAAAAAAACACTGAAATTCACTACTTATACGTAACTGACTTAAGTATAACTTGCACCGCCTATAGATTCAGGATGTGATCAGTGATGTAATGTGTGAGGTCATAAGCTAAGCACTTTCACTGGCCCACACTCCACGCATCTACCTAAGCATAAGCGGAAGATGCTCCTTCTCCTACATCGCAGCAAAGACCTGGAACACCCCCGCACAGCTCCAGGCATCACCTCTCTTCCGAAATTCTGAAGGGAGTTCGAATGATTGAGTCATCTGTCCTCTGGTCAAGGCCTTATTTTGGGCCAATCCGTATCACATTGAGGTTCATCCATCTCAGAGGTAAATGGTAGAACCTCATTTTTGAATGATATTCATTGTTTGGTCTGGCATGAGCATTAACAAGACCTGAAGGGAAGACAACACCAACCAAAGCAACCTTAAAACCAGCCCTACAGTACAACATGAGAATGAGTGAACCTACTCCATTGGGGGGTGGAGGAGTTTCAATCCCTCATAAAATATAATAAACGCCACAAAATGAAGCTAAATCTTTCTAAAATATAGGGGCTAAGCACATTTCATGGCTTGGTCACAGCAGCATATTCCTCCCTTGTAGATTTCAGCCCCTGTAGAAATGCCTGTATGGGGTACCTGAACAGGAGAATTAAGGAGACAGTTAAGGAACCAGCCCTACAGAAATTGTTCCTGTAATAGGAACTATGAGTTGCAAGTCTTGGAGAGAACCATTACTAGGACTGCCTGTCTTTCTTGTGCATTTAAATATTTTTTGAGACAGTCATCCTATCTGGCTTTTCTCAACAAGCCTCTGACACGCTATCTATTTCATGATCTACAGTTTCTGTTCATTTTTTCCTCTGTTCTTAATTTTCTGGTCAGTGTGTACTGGGGCACAGCATTTGGAGGTATCTATGCCCCACAAGGGTAAGACAAAATAGTCTATTACCCCGCTCTTTACTGAGAGCCATGACATTTTTTGGGGCAGATTTCCTCAGCTATAGATTTTTTGGGTTAAGTTGCAGACTGGATACCTGGTTTGCAATCGTAGTCTTCTTACAAAATTGTATTAAGTCCCTTATTTATATTCACAGGAAGGCACTTATATAACAGCAAACTCGACTGGCAAATGTTAATCAACAAAATTAATGAAAAAGCACAAGTACTTTGCGAAATAAACCAAAATCAAATGTTCATTACATTTTTTGTGTTTGTCTTTAAAAGTTGTGAATTTTATGAAAAAATGCCTTTTGCTAAAGTCAGATTTTTTTGTGGTGTATAATGGAAAAAAAAACTCTACAATTTTCACTCTCTAATACTAATGACTTGTTTTTGCCCTAATTACAAAACACAAATTGAAACAAAGGTGAAGTACAAAAACTGCTATTATACACCATTGTTTGGTATGCTGTCTTGTTATGGAAGCATACGGCTCATCGCCGACTTAATTGTATCTTTCCCTATAACAGTTCAGAACAGTCAAATTCACCTTTCAGTCAATATTAGTGCAGTAATGTCAGGATTGAGGGAGATCAGATTAACAATCACTGCGAGTGACAGTTCCTATCTGCCACTGAGTAACTGGACTGTGAAAGATTTGACCGAAAGGAGATTACAGCTTGGAGGAAAATTGATGTCCTCGGATATGGTAATCAGATGTGGCAAAGGCTAATCTTCACATTCAAACAGTAATGACCACGAGATGCAAAAAACGAAACTGCTGCTCACTCTTACTACAAGGGAATTGATGGAAGATTCTTCCAGACCCAAGAAATGCATTGACTTTACTGCAGAGAAGCGGTGCTATTCAGGTGCGGAAACAACAATGAAGATTGCTCTTTTGGCTTTTCTTCTAAGTGACAGTGCGTCTTCCTTGATTGGCGGCGAGTTGTGCGTGTCAATGGGCGATACACGCATGAGTCAATTGTAGGATGAATGGATGGCTGAGAGATTGCATGAGTGGATGAAGGAGTCGACGTGTATAGTTCCATCATTGTACAGCTTCTGTAGGGACAGAGAGCAAGTACCACATGGACATGAGCAGTGCAAGCTTTCCTCACTAACAGAACAGAACCACACACTCATCCCTAGTGCAAGATACCCAAGCAGGGGAATCATAGTGCAAGCTTCCAGCACTAGTCCAACTTTTGCCATTATAGGTCTGAGTGCAACGGGGACAGAAGTATTCGGTCCAAAAAAGAAACGGGACGTTCCAAAAGGGTAGGGTGAGCAGAGCACGTTCCATAGGGGATGCAAAGCTGTGCAGTCTTCCATTCCAAAAATGGCATGCATGTTTGTCTTGTCCAGTTATAGTAGCTTATGTTGAAGTGACCTCCATAATGAGCTCACACTTCTTTGTGACACTTGCTTGCAACTTGCCCGAGTGAGACGGTGTTCTCCATGTCTCTTAGCACGTGTCCCATTGCCTACTCTTGGCTCCTGCACTGTGGTGAATGAGGTTCTTCCTAAACATCCAAAGTGCATGGCTCCCGATGAACGTTTTCTGCTTTGTTCTTCAGAACCTGTTTCCAGCTCACCTCTCTCAGGCAGTCTCAAAAATAAAATAGTTTGATTTTACAGCCACTGAGATATAATTTGTACGTTTTTCTGTTTCCACATCTAGAAGGCAGCTTTTCTTCCCTCAAAATAACATTTAGCTTTTCTTAGGTCTTCACCACAGAAAGCCTCCTTTCAGCCTTTATGTGCCTGGATTTTTGGGCTACTTTCACCAAGGAGTCTTAAAGCGAGTCGTGTCCCATGAGTGACAGTTACAACAAGCAATATTTGTAATGTATGCGAAACAACCTAAGAATGACTCTCACTAGAACCAATAACTGAAGGGGCTGCCTCATGTGTATCTGTGTGTATTGATGGTGTAAGTTCCATAAACAGGTAAGGCTGTCTCCTGCTAGACATAACAATTATATCAATCAAGTTGAGGTTTGAGTCACTGGTTCAGATAATTGCATGCAGAGCGATGTATTGCAGTATTAAAATGCTGGGTAGTAGGACCTCCGCGGTGGAGGGGACGGGATGAGGGCGGGATAAGGGAAGAGGAGGAGTCACGCCCGGGTATGGGCAGTTGTAACGAGGAGGCGAGCCAGAGCAGAAGTATAATAAAGGAAAGGTGAACCTCACTCCCTAGTCCGTGTCCTCTGTGGCCCCCAGGACACTACAACTGGCGACGAGGGTGGCCACGACCCATGTGCTGTGTCAGTGCACCCTGTGAGCACTACTGATTGGAGCTGCCGTGTGAGCGCGTGGAGCGCCGGAGGTGGATTTGCATATCGCGGTTCAGGAGCCTACCCCGACCGCGTTCGTCTCGGCATATCGCGGTCCGGGTGCCTACCCCGGCCGCATCTGTCTCGCCGAAGAAGTGCAGGGAATCTGAGAGCCCCCCGACGTTGGAGCACGTGGATGACCCGCGTTTTGCTGCTCGTCGATGCGATCTGGGTGCCCAACCCAGTCACGTGTTGCCGAGTCCTCGTTACCTGCGGGTGAGTGCTCCGTCTATTTCCCGTCTGCTGGGGAGGTCCCGGTGCTGGACGAGCTTCTGCAAGTGTGAGGAGGGCCAAGTCTCGCGGGGCGCGAGAGTTCGTGGCGGCCATTTTCAAGTCAGGCGCCTGCACCAATCCCCTGCGAGGAAGACCCGGTGGCCATTTTGAAGTCAGGCATAGTGCCTGAAATACGTCAAGCATTGGCAAATTCAATTGGAAAAGTTTACAAAGGCAGTTTGGAGTGTGTCTTCTTGTGCGTTGGATAAATCAAACCTTGGCAAATTCAATTCATATATGTCCAGCGGTGATTTGGAGTGTGTTTCGTCCAGACAACCAGGGTGGCTGTCAACTAGTTCATTTTATGTCAAGGAACATGTACGTATGACACTGAGAAGTGTGAGCACATCGAGTGACATCTAGGAGCAGTTTTGTGCTCGGTCCAGCGCCTGTTGCTCCGGCGTGCTGCAGTGTGGCGGCTAGTTGTGGGCTGTCATCTCGGTCAGTGGTCATACTTGGAAGAAGTCTGCCTCACCACCATGTCTACTAGACCACCACCTCAAGCGGGCCCGGCGCAAGCCAATGCCGGCCAGATGGGGGTGCTTGGAATATCATTCCTGCGTCCACTCGAACCTTTTGTCCTCGAAACAGGAGGAGGTATGGGTCTTTGATGGAAGGAGTGGCTTGAAGACTTCATGAAGGGTTCGCACGTGACGGAAGCAGGACAACAACTGATAGCGTTACGTAATTTGATAGGAAAAGACGTTGGCCAGATCATAAAGGAATTACCTGCAGCAGATGTGGCATCTTACACTGATGTGTGTGAAGCACTGAACCGGAAATTTCTGCACAAAAGGAACATTGATTATGAGAGATACACGTTTAACCTGGCGGCTCAAGAAAAGGAAGAGCCCATGTGCGTTTTCATCACACGCCTTAGACGATTGGCTCGTTATTGCGAGTTTGACTCTTTCTCGACAGAAGATGCTCTTCGTCTGAGAGTTATCGAAGGCTGTCAGTCCGAATCACTGCGGTGGAAGCTGTTAAAGAAAAGTTACTCGCTGGACGAAATCGAAGAAATGACACAGGTGCATGATCAGGCCGAAGAACATGCCGAAAAGATGGAAGCAGGGAGAAGTGAAAAGCGTGAACAAGCATTCAGGCTTCTATCTCGTAACACACGCAGATATTCTCCGGCGAAGCCAAGGTCATCCCGGTCTAAAATGCAACAGCAACCTGCAAGCCGACGACGTCGCAGCTCCAGTCGAAATAACAGACGGCGTGAACGTCATCTTAAATGTTATCGTTGTGGCTATGACTTTCCCCACACGGATCGGTGCCCCGCTCTGGGTCAAAAATGCAGGAAGTGTGGGGGGGAGAATTACTTCGAGAATGTATGTGGAACCTCCAGAAAGATAAACCGAGAGATCAAGAAAGGCCATCTCGACCGTCAAGCACGCGTCATCACGCCAAAGCAGTACGCGATCACAGAGACTCATCGACGGGATCGTCCCTCTCCAGCTGCCAGCCTCGCTGGAGTTACCGCTCCCGACACTCGTCTTCACAAGAATCAAGGTCACTGTCACCCATCTCGCAGGACAGTGATGAATATGTATGTATGGTCGCTGACCCCGACAGACTGAAGAAATATCCTCGGCTCAGCATCCAAATTGGCACGCACTGGGCTAAATTTGTGATGGACAGTGGATCCTCTCTCAACTATATACCAGTGGCGGAATATCAGAGGATGAAGTCACCACCTCAATTAAGTCCCGCTCATGTGAGAGTCTACACCTGGATGTCCAAAAAGCCACTCCCTTGTTTGGGAAAATTCTCAACTCACCTCACGTACCAAGATCGTACAATACCTGCCTACAGCCACGTCATTAAAGGGCCAGAGGCTGACTTCCTTCTGAGTCTTCAGACTGCTGAGTGGCTGAGGCTAGTGGACATTTTGTACAAGGTTGATGACGAACTTGATGTGGTTCAGAAATTTCCTAAGTTATTCGCTGGCCTGGGAAAGATGGCTCATTGTCAGATTCGGCTACACATCAACGAACAAATAACTCCAGTAGCTCAACACCACCGACGAATCCCCTTACACCTCCAACAAGCAGTAGAACAGGAATTACATGATCTACTCAAAGCTGGCATAATAGAAAGAACAGATGGACCCATACCCTGGGTCTCTCCAGTAGTAGTCGTGCCGAAGAAAGGTGAACCTGATAAAGTTTGTCTGTGTGTTGATATGAGGGCGCCTAACACAGCCATTGAAAGAGAAAGACACCCGGACCAGATATTAGCGACATGATTGCTTCAATCAACGGAGCAAAGATATTTTCCAAATTGGATCTCAATAAAGGCTACCACCAACTAGAACTACACGAGCAGTCACGTTACATTACAACTTTCTCAACTCACATCGTTCTCTTTAGGTATAAGAGACTCCGTTTTGGAGTGTCTTCTGCTGCTGAAATCTTTCAAGAAGCCATTAGGAAAACTATTCATCACATCCCCAATGCCCTAAACTACAGTGATGACATCCTAGTTTATGGGTCTACGACACAAGAACACGACACCACCTTAGAACAAGTCTGTCATGCACTCATGGAAGCCAACCTCACGTTAAATAAAGCAAAGTGTGAGTTCCATAAGTCCACATTGAAGTTCTTTGGCCATATCCAGGCGGGAATGAGACCAGATCCAGACAAAGTGGCAGCCCTGAATGACACTCCCAGCCTTCGTGATGCAGGAGATGCTCGCTCCTTTTTAGGGATGGCGAGCTACTGTGCCCGGTATATCCAGGACTATGAAACCATCAGCTATCCCTTGAGACAACTCACAAAACAAGGTCACCCTTTCCAGTAGTCTGCGGGATGTGAACAAGCATTCAAAGAAATTAAAGCAGCTGTGGAATCAGCGGACAACATGGCTTATTTTGATCCGAAGAAAAAGACGGAAATCACTGTTGACGCCAGTCCCGTGGGGCTGGGAGCCATTCTAGCTCAATATGACACCGAAAGTGATCAACGATACATAATTGCATATGCCAGCAGGTGCCTGACTGATACCGAGAAAGCATATTCACAGCCTGAGAAAGAAAGCTTGGCTGTCGTCTGGGCCTGTAAACATTTCCACATCTTCATATACTGAAAACATTTCACACTAATCACCGATCATCAGGCCCTCATCACCATCTTTGGTAATCCTCGAGCTAAGATGCCACCAAGAATAGAACGCTGGGGTCTTCGCCTCCAAGAATACACTTATACAATTGTGCACAAGCCAGGAAAAGCAGCAAACCCTGCTGATTACATGTCAAGGCACCCCAAAGAGACAACCAAGTGCAGACCGCCAGTGGCCGAGGAATATGTATGCTTTGTGGTAGATCAGGCTAGACTACCGGCAGTCACGCTAGAAGCCATCTGGGATGCCACTCATGAAGATGTTACTCTGCAAGACGTAAAGCGTCGCAGACAAAACAATGACTGGCGACACCTAGATGATAACGATCCAAATAGCCTGACTGACAGACATGAACTTGCCGCTTTCAAGCACGTGATGGAGGAACTGTCAGTAGCCACCAATGGCCTGCTCTTACGAGACAATCGGATAGTTATCCCAAAACGCTTACGGGAGGGCATCATCAATCTGGCGCATGAAGGTCATCGAGGCATTGTGGCCACCAAGAGAGCACTGAGGGAACCGGTCTGGTTTCCATTGCTAGACCAAATGGTAGAGCTCACGCTGAAGGACTGTACCCAATGCCAACTGGTCAGTCGACCTGATCCTCCTGCACCACTCCAAATGTCCCAACTGCCGGAGGGTGCCTGGCAGCATGTTGCTGTAGACTTCTTTGGGCCATTTAAATCTGGACAATATATCCTGGTCATCATGGATGAGTACTCACGTTTTCCTATCGCACAACTCATTGCGTCAACGAAAGCGTCCAGCACCATACCCGTTTTGGAGGAAGTGTTCGCTGCCTGGGGCATTCCTAAAATAGTGACAACTGATAATGGGCCTCCGTTCAACAGTCAAAACTTCCCGGAATTCGCCAAGCATCTCAACTTCAAGCATCGCAAAATCACAGCATTATGGCCACAGGCCAATGGAATGGTGGAAAGGTTTATGTCTACATTAAAGAAAGCCATTGAACAAGCTTAATTGTCTCGGAGAGACACTCAAATGGCTCTAAATGAAGTCTTGCGAGCTTATAGAAACACGCCTCATTCTACCACTGGTAAGTGCCCCGCGACTCTAATGTTGGGCCGGGCGGTGCGCATCAGAATACCCATGATTGACTGGAACGATGGAGCAGGATCTCAAGACTCTGAACATGATGATATAGCTGTCACTGACCAACTCAAGAAGGAGAAAATGAAGTCGTATGCGGATTACCGTCAAAGAGCTGCACCCTCTTTGATTCAAGAAGGCGATTGGGTGCTAGTTAAACAAGAACAGCAAAAGGAAACAGACTGTCGTTATCATGAAACTCCGCTGGTAGTCACCAGACAAAAGGGAACCATGATCACTGCTGAATCGGATGATAAGAGAATCACCAGGAATGTGGCGCACTTTCAAAAGTGCAGCCCTAAAGTTAAAGAACTGCTAACTGGTCCTGTCAATGGAGAAACGAGACCTGGTGGGACGGAAACCAGTGACCAGACATCAAGGGTGATCCCCGATGGAAGAGAACTTGACTGTCAAGACGTCCATATACGTCCCCGCCGAACCATTAAAAGACAGAGTCGTCTGATTGAAGAACTGTAACTATGTGACACATTTTGTTTGGTTATATGTTGAATGGTGATTAAACTAGCTCATTTTGTTAAGAAAGGGGGAGATGTAATGCAGTATTAAAATGTTGGGCAGTAGGACCTCCGCGGTGGAGGGGACGGGATGAGGGCGGGATAAGGGAAGAGGAGGAGTCACGCCCGGGGATGGGCAGTTGTAACAAGGAGGCGAGCAGGAGCAGAAGTATAATAAAGGAAAGGTGAACCTCACTCCCTAGTCCGTGTCCTCTGTGGCCCCCAGGACACTACAAGCACTATATTTGGAGTTGTTTACAAAGTTAATAGCCACTTTGAATGTGTACTTTCTACACTGTTTTGACCTTCTCCGGTGCATGAAAGTGGTTGATATTTGTTCAAAATCTTAAACCAGAAAGTGGCATTTGACAGGGATGTCTCAGAAAGGTGTAGATTGAATTCTCTTTTTAGACTTAAAAACTGCTTTAATTTGAAACTGCAATTTCAATGTAAACATTCAAATTAATTTGACAGACATACATAACAAATAATCTTGGAAAGATCGTTCCAAGGCTTCCAATAGCCAACACAGCTGACCATTTTCTTGGCTTTTCCTCTACTCCCAAGTCTTTCAGGCTACCATTTTCTCCTAATTTGTCAGTTCGGTGTGCTACTTAGAAATCTGCAACTTTCTAGGCAGCGAGTGGGAAGGGGTTATGCAGATGCTTAATATGCACATAGCATCTATCTCTAGAGTCACAGGCAGTATTAAGCGATTCCATACACCTCTGCTGAATCTGATGTCCCGGGAACCCTAGAGTGTAGGTAGGTCCCATCAAGGTCCGTTTAATTAATTTCAAATACTAAGAGGTAGGCACCATCTTGAGTATGAGGGCATATGGATCTTCTGGTTTTGTTGAACATAAATGTGAGGGGAAATGGGTTATGTAGGCGAATTAGTTATAACCGAATTGGTTTACATCCAAAATAAGTTATTATTTTTAACTGATGGTGTCGGAAGGACACGATCCATTGCAAACCATCCCTTTGCTTTTTTCATTTGATTGTTTGGTTGGAGATGGAGTTCAACAGGGCCCACGGTACAAGACTGGGGCTGCTGGGAGACCAACACAGAGTAAAACAGACTATGTAAGATAAAACTTGTAGTGCATATTTCAATAGGAAGTGTCAGAAGATGACGGACGTACCCCAGGAGTGGAAAAGAACAGATGTCAAAGGAGCTATGTCAGGAGAGAAGTAAACTACCTGAGTCTGCAAATAAATTACGGATTGGGAAAAAGGGCACAGGGAACCACAACACTCATTTCCACCAGGCGAAGTGTTGTGGTCAACCCCTCAGGCTCAGACTACTTAAATATCCGGCACTCCCTACTTGCCCCTCCATCACACTGAAAACAAGCTGCTTAACACTCCTTCAAGATAAGCCTGAAGACTGCTCTCCACAGCTACCACTTTGAAAGCTTTCTATGGTTATCAAAGACTATTAAAATTGCCATAATGGTTGCCTGGATTAGTGCAAGGTGCTTCGCTTAAATAAGGGCGAACAAAGTAAACACAAAGAGATGAGGGACTGAGCGCTGAAACGTTTCAGACACTCAACCCCAGTCACAGATCTTGGTTGAATCCATCATCGTTCTTTAGCTCACTTCGCCACCCCAGTTCAGACCCAGCTATATGCAAATCAGTCTTGAGCCTGTGCCTCATGGAAGAGTCCAGCCCGAACTGCCAAGCCAGGTCTTCCCTGGACCATAAACAAGCATCCTGGGACCGGTGGGGTAACACCCCACATCAGCCAGGCTAGCTTGAATACAGTGGCAAAGTGAGCAAAGGACCCACGTCTGGGCACACCCTGTCAATTTAGGGCGAATAAAGCAAACACAAGAAGATAATGGACGGCATGCTTAATCTTTTCATACACTCACCCCAAGTCACAGATCTGTATGACATTATTCTACATTCTGCCCATCAATTGTTCTTTTTGCATTTGTCACCCCGAGTGGGACGGGTATGCCCAGACGTGGGTCCCATGCTCTCCATACCACTGGAGTCTAGCTATCCTGGCTGATGAGGGTTGTTACCCCAAAACCGATCCAATGATGCTTGATTCCAGTCTAGCCAGTCCAGCCTGGCTTGGCAGTTCGGGCTGTACTGTTCCCATTGGGAGCAGGCTCAAGACTGATTTCCATACGGCTAGGTTCAAACTGGAATGGCATGGGGAGCAGAAAAAACAATGAATTTAGGCCCTTATCTCTGTACTGGGGTGAATGTATAACATTGTTCTGCATTCTGTCCATGGATTGTTCTTTTTGCATTTGTCACCCCACGTGGGACAGGTATGCCCAGACGTGAGTTCCATGCTCTTCATGCCACTGGAGTCAAGCTAACCCGGATGATAAGGGATGTCACCCTGAAACCGATCCCAAGATGCTTGTTTCCAGTCCAGGGAGGATCTGGCCTGGCAGTTCGGGCTGGACTGTTCCCATTGGGAGCAGGGTCAAGACTGACTTGCATATGGCTGGGGTCAAACTGGAATAACATGGGGAGAAAAAAATATGGATTTAGGCTTGGATCTCTGTACTGGAGTAAATGTATGACACTGTTCTGCGTTCTGTCCATCAATTGCTCTGGTTGCCTTTGTCACTTAAATAAGGGTGCACCATATACTAAGCCAGCCTCTTAAAAAAGAGTTAATAAATTGAAGCACCACATTTGGTAGGACCCCACCATCTTTTAGGGTAACAAAAAGTAATAGGAATAGCACCTGTTGCTCCTTCTCGGAGACTCTCTCTTTTGCACTTTTGTCCAGCACTGGCTAAAATTATTTGGAAAGAATGGAGGTATGCTATACTGAAGTCTGATTGAAAACAGTAGGAACATGGGGCAGTAGACATCACTTAACAGCACCAGGATGCTTTCTCCCAGTTAATGCCCACATCATCAATGGTTACTGATACCATACATCTAATATCTCAAAACAAAAAGTTCTTATTTTAAAACGACAATAATCACTTGTTTTTGCCTGGTCAGAATACTACGTTACAACTTTTTCTTACCAAGTAAAACCCTTTCTATTGAGAGCTTCTGTACAATGTGGTATTACTTACCAATTTCCCATTGGAAATCAGAATCAACCCACCATCTGCATTGTTCAAAAACACAATTACAAATGCAATTGATAAACTAATTCTTGCATTATCTCACATTATCTTGACTCTCCCACACCGATAAGTCACTCTGGACGCACTGGTGATCTGTCTCTGGACACTATGCCTACTCTGTTGATTTCTTTAGTGGACTAGAGGGATTTCTTCACCCCGCCTGGGTACAGCCTCATCTGGTACTATCATTGTGATTGAAATTATTGTTCATTATGGCCTGTTCTACCGCTTTCCCTCACCTTTCTCTTTGTTTATAACGTTTGGATGGACTCCTGGTAGCTCTCCATCCCCATCTACTTCCCACAGCCTCCTGTACTTTTATTGTGATTGTTGTTGTACGGTTTATTATTGTATGATTTACCGGGTCGCTCACCTGCATATATGTAAAGCGACCTCATTCCCTTCTGGGTCATGTTTGCGCTGTATCAAACTAAAAAAAACAAGCATTTGCAATGCAATAGGTCTCGCATTAGGAAAGTTTGAGCCATTGGTATTGTAAATTACATTTTTTTTATTTATGTGTTGGTTGTGAAAATAGCTAAAGTAATAGCTTTGTCATTTACAATGCCAATTGTTTTAACTTTCACAAATGTGACACCTATAGCATTTGTAATGCAATATGTGTTGTATTTTCACGAAAATCCAAGAACAGAAGTGAAATATTAACATTTTTTTGTGACATTTATAAGACAGACGTCATTGTTGTTCGACTACAATAAATGTTTAAGAGAACAAAATACTCAACATCTAACAGCACAAACCACTCACATATATATACTGCAAAGCTTCCCAATGTACTGGCTATCAGTTTGTGGATGGACAACATTCAGCTTCCCTTTGTTCTCTGTCTTAAGGCATTATACATCTTAGGAGATCCCGGGGGACCATTTGATAATGCAACACTAATGGTGCCCTTGAAAGAACGGGTTCATTTCCATTTAATAAGGCGGAGGCTTGTGGTGAATAATACACGGGCTGAATAAAGTGGGAGGTTAGCGGAAGAAGAAGTAAATTAAACTAAAACGTTGATGCAGCAAAAAGATCACTGAACAGCCCGTCCATTCCTGCTGCAAATGCTAACAAGCGTTAATGCAGCATACACAGCCTCGAAATATTAAAAAACATATCTTGAATGGCTGTATCCTAGTAAGCAACTTTCTTTTTATTATCTTAGCAACTTGGTCTCCGCTTCAAGTTTCCCAGATTAAACTTTTTTTTAAAAATTTTTAGGGAATAATAGGTATGTACAACGAAAGTATTCACACTTCCCTAGTATCTATATTGACATCCCGTGAGACATTGTCTTGTATGCTTATGATACAATGCACAATTCGGAAATATATATATATATATTTTAAAGAGAGAGCTTTCGCAAGTAATGTCTATAAGAGCTGAAACAACCAAATAGAAGGGTTAAATAAAAAGCTTCTGGAAACAAGACCCACTTCCTACTGATCTGGCTAGGAGTTACTTCTTTTTAAAGTGCACAAATCCCGCTTTTGAGGACAAATAACGTATGCATTAAACAATGACGAGGGCAGAAGAACAAAGTAAGGTCAAAAAAAGTAAGAGGACCTTCCTGCTGGAATACTGCATTTGGGTCCACGTCATTGGGACACAATTTGGTTCAGCGCCAAGCTTTACATCCACAAATAATAATAAAAACGTGCGCTACCTCAACTGTCCCAACGGAAGCGAAACATTACAAGTTTGCAACCCTCACAATACAGAGATGTGTTACAGGTCAGCTCAAGAATGAAAATATAACGTAATATGGCCACCCATGCTCTTTGGGAATGGGTCAGATTTCAAGAAAAAGTTTACCAGGTATGTGCATATTGAAAAAAGATGTCGTTTTTGGGAACTTTTGCAACATAAGCAGCGATAGCCGTAAAACACACATAAGGGGCGCGTCAATCTGTCATTGTAAATGGAGCCTGTATAAAGCTTTAGAATGGTTGGATCTGTCCTCCAAAGATAGGCTTTCCATCTTGGAGTTCATTACCCCAACAACAGAACCCTCTAACACCCCCCACACCGCCCCCCCTCACCCGGCGTCCAATTCTGGGAACATTGGGAATATTTGGGTCTTGACCTTACGTTCAAAGTAGCATAAACTGCATCCGACTTCATGCTTCAACATTCTTGATCACATATGTAATCTTCACACGACTTTCAAATAAAAGCATTCAACTCATTAATGTTTGTTCCAGCACTTACTTTGGGGGTATTACAGGTTAACAAGTATTTTAAATGAGCGAATGGCATATACAGGTAGATCAGTCTTCCCAGGTCCCTCGCCTCATTTAAAGTGTATACTATGCTTATCAAACATGCAAGTCGTTGATAAACACCAAGCGTAAATAGGGTTAAGTAACAATTTCACAAGTTAAGGTGCTGAAAGGCAGAACACCGTCTCTATCAAATGGTTTAAATCCTGTATAAAATGGGGAGAACATAACTAGGGAAAAAGAGTGCTCTATGGTATGCGTTTGAGTTCGATTTTCTAAGCAATCTATTAAGAATGGGACTTCAAAGGACATTTTTTTAAAATCTTTGAACATATGTTTTTACAGGCTGAGTTAATTAAATCATAAGCAAGTCGGGACACATGATCCGATCCGTTTTCGAGGACAGGGATTAGCATTCATTTTTAAAGGTGACAATTATCTGACACGAAAGGCAGCGTCATCTCTCAGGTGTATATATATATAGGAAGGAAAAAACCGAGGCAGGGCTCTGGCGGCGGCTGCTGCATCGACTCGAAAAAGCGCTAGCAACGCGGGGACGCACTGCGCTGCATAATCCGAGCACAGGAACGGTCCCGTTAAAAAAAAACTAGCATTTTGGAAGGAACGTGTTCTGTCTCGATCCAAAATGCACTGTGCGTTATTTGGGCATATTTAGGGGGTGAAATAAAGCGCCACCACAGCTGACGGAGGGGCATAATGACGACTCGTGAACAGACAGCAATGCACCTACCTCTGGATGCCGGCGAGGAGTGTGGAAGCGGCAGTCTAAGTTGGCACGGGTAGCATTCCTCACAGCCCCCCTCAATGGGCTTTGCTATGAACAAAACAGTCAAAACGAAACCTAAGAGCCGCGCGCGTGAGCTTCTACCGTAGACAGCTCACATCGCGCGGCTCTTAGGTTTCGTTTTCCGAAGCGCATGGCAGAGTCGCGCTCGCACACATGCGCGCTCACGAGGTCAAATCCGAGAGCCACGACGGAAAGAGCGTGCACCTCCCAGTCCCAGCGCGTGCACCCCCCCATTTACAAATACTAAAAGTATACTAAAGTATACACGAGGCCGTTCGCTACGCTCGACCTAAAAATGTTAATGTAGGGCTACGCACACTGTGACTGCTGAGTTACAACTCTAGTTACTAGCATGCAGGTAATGACAGAGTTTGCAAGATTTAATTTTAAAACGTATAAAGCGCAACAAATGCCTGGGGGCGTCTTGGCACGAACACTAAAAGATCGAGCCAGAGCAGCGGCAGGTACATTAGATGTCTGTTTGAAAGAGCCATGTTTTTAAAGATTTCCTGAACATAGTGAGGTTCAGACTGTTTTTGATCGTTATAGGTAGGCTGTTCCAGAGTTTAGTCACTCTTACCAGAAAACCACTGACACCCCAGCGAACCTGCTTAAATCTAGATGCTTGCAGCAGATCTGATCTGCGATTCCTTGAAGGAGCGTAGTACTTTATTCGGGAGGTCAGATAGAGAGGACCTCTGCCATGAAGTGCATTAAACGTAATGCAGAGCGCCTTGAAAGCTATTCTTTTCCGGACAGGTAGCCAATGAAGTGCCACCAGCCGCTGGGCCACTGATTCATGCCTAGGAATATTCAAGATTAGTCTGGCAGCCGCATTCTGTAGACATTGGAGCTTGCTCAAGTGTTGAACTTGGGTCCTGAGGTACAGTGCATTACCATAGTCCAACCTTGATATTGCGAGGGCGATTACCACTGTATTCAAGGTCTCAGGAGGAATAAAAGCGCGGATCTTTCTAATCAACTTAAGTATAGCCCAGAACCTTGCTGTGAGGACATTGATCTGACTGTATACTACAAGTTACAACTATCGTGACTGGTGGTTTCCAAGGTTAGTAATCGTATTAACATATGCATTTTCTGTCCCTCTTAAAATGATATTGTCTATTTCAGAACTCAAGCTAAGGGCGTTTACATTCAGTTGGTTGCTGATTGGCAGGGCAGGCACTAGGCATGAGCAGCTGCCTAGGGCCCCACACCTCCTTGCAGCCATGGGGCCTCGCACTTTTAAAGATTCCAAGGTTTCTAGGCCCATGGGGTCCCCTAAGAGTTTCTATTTTTTCAATTATTGTCAACTTCCCCTGCTGGCCCCTATCGCAGGACCTAATCGCTGCATCTGCATGAGGATAGCAGCAAGTAGACAGTTACTTAAAGAGCCCTTACTGTGAAGGGCACCCCGCCCTTGTATGAATGAAAAGCAGGATATCCTGCAGGGCGCAGAACAAAAGATAGAATGGCGGCGCAGAACAAAAGATAGAATGGCGGCGCATCACAAGGGAAACTGCTCACCTAGGATGAGGGGGAAAGGGAGCAGAGCAGTGAATCAAAGTGGTAAGACCAACAGAATAGAGTGAGAGGAGGGGGAGAGCAGGTAGGTGTGAGTATGGCGGGGAGACGAGAGGTGCACACAGAGGATAAGAATCAGCACATAAAAGTGGCTGGAGCAGGGCTTTAAGTGTGCAGGGCCCCTCGAGTCTTAGAGCCGGCTGTAAATAAAAACGGACAATGAAACGGGCTCCTGTTGGGCCCTATATTCATGTTCTTTACTTTAGCTGCAAAAACAATGATCCAGTGACTGCACAACAAATGTATAACAAGTTAGCCAGGTAGGACTAGCCTAAAGGGCAATCAGGCAGTGCGTGATGGTCTAATCTGTAAGGTGAGTATGTAGGCCGATTTTTTGGCCGTTAGTTGGCCTGCTTTGTCAGGTGAGCCAATTTTTACTGTTCATTTTCATGATATTCAAACAAACTTTGCCTGCAGCAAAAATCAAATCTATGCAGTCTTCCGTACCATACAAAAAACATATACAGCATATCTTTACAAGTTAAAAACTGCCCTAATTTGCAAACATGGAAGACTTTTCTACCAAACTAATTCACTAATGGGGAACACTTATTTTGGTGCCAGAGCCTATTTTCTGTCCCAGTCTCACGCTGCCTGTTAGGGTAATCCATGGCAGCAATGTAGCTCCTATTTACATTTCACGTGCTTTATTTACTTAATGTTGCATTCCCCAAGAGTGTTAGCTATTTCCAGGATGTGTGTTTCTGTATTTCATTTCACAGCATATTACTCTTGTATGGTGCACACTTAGTACTGAGTTGCCTCCAGGTGTTTATAACAGGCTACAGTTGAGCGCTTTGGAGTTGAGTGCAGGCAGTACAACTTTTTCACTGTGCCTGTCTTTGGGTCAAAAAGGTGTCCAGAATACATAATCTTTCAATACATGGCCTCTCTGCCGCGCACACGGAGCAACTATGCAATATTCCAGTTGCAGTTGTGATTCTGTGCAAATGTGTGTGAAGAAGGTGCTCCTTGGTCAAAACAGTGACAGGGTGAACATAAAATAATCTATTGTTGTTACTCATTTATCCTAAACAGCTAACAACCATTGACAAAACCAATACTCCAGGCTGTTTTTAAGGGTAAGTCAGATGTGTTATATTTCTGGATTCAATCACAGAAAACTGAGGGAAAGAAGAGAAAAAGAGTACAGTATTGAGGGGAGGTGGTATTAAAAGTGTCAGCATCAACAATGAAAGATAAGATGCTCTAGGAGGATGGAAGGGGAGAGGTGTATGTAAATGAAACAATACAAGGAAAGAAGTAATGAGGCTGGGGGAGGGATGAGAGTTGAAGATGAGAGTATGGATACGACATGTGGATATAAGAGACAGAACCATCGTCTGCAGCTCCGCGTCTGTCGTCGAGATCGCCGGAATGACGTCGTTGGAGTACATAGACGCTGACGTCAGTTCTGTACATAGCATTCCGCACCAGTAACGCAGAGCCATGATAGAAACCGACACTGGTGCCATGAAACTAGAGCCCTGAAAGGGATGTCCTTAACCTAGATATCGGTTCGCAGAACGGGGAGGATGAGTGGGGTGGTAAGGAATCTAACACTAACTAATGTTTCTTACAGATATATTGTTACCGAAGGTAAGTAACTTGTGCATCTGAAAGAAACACGTTAGTGTTAGATTCCTTACCTTTGAATAGATAACCCAGCAATACCAACCCCGGTGGGGGGGTCTGAAACCAAGATCACACCAGAAAGTCCTGGAGAACGGAACGGCCGAAAAAGTAATCTCTTCGGACTTGGCTGTCCAGGCAGTAATGCCTAGTAAACGTGTGCAACGAGGCCCACGTAACTGTCTGACAGATGTCCTGCAAGGGGACTCCCCGACCTAGGGCAGTAGTAGCCGCCGTGGCCCGAGTGGAATGGGCGCGCAGCCCAACACGAGGCTCCTTTTTCGCCAAAGAGTAGCAAACCTTGATGCACAGAACGACCCACCGAGAGATGGTCCGCTTGTGCACCGCCCGTCCCTTCTTAGCGCCCACGTAACCAACAAAGAGCTGGTCATCCACCTGGAACTGGCGTGTGCGTTCTAGATAGAAGGAGAGCGCACGTTTTGGGTCCAGACGGTGGAGCCTCTCTCCCTCCTTCGAGGGATGCACAGGCGGAAAGAAGGTGGGCAAGGTGATGGACTGCCCGATGTGAAAGGCTGTGACTACCTGGGGCAGGAAAGAAGGACGAGTCCTCAGAACAACTTTGTCCGGATGGACAGAGAGGAAAGGAGGTTTTGAAGACAGAGCCTGGAGCTCACTCACTCTCCTGGCAGAGGTGCTGGCAACCAGGAATGCAGTTTTAAGAGTCAGAAGACGAAGAGGATAGTTATGAAGTGGCTCAAAGGGAGCGCACATCAGATATGTTAGAACAAGATTCAAGTCCCACTGAGGCATCACGAAGGGAACAGGAGGAAACATATGTGTGATGCCTTTCAAGAATCTATTTACAACAGGGGACTTGAAAAGAGAAGACTGATCAGGAAGCATTAAGAAGGCTGAAATGGCCGGGAGGTAGCCCTTGATAGTGCCCAGAGCAGAGCACTGCTTGGCAAGAGAAAGAAGGAAGAGGAGAACCTCTGAAAGGGGGGCAGAGAGAGGATCCACAGCCTTTGCTGTGCACCATGCCACAAATTTGTTCCACCTGCAGGCGTATACCGTTTTTGTGGAGAGATGCCTGGCTGACAGAATCACATCACCGACTTCAGGAGGCAAGTCAAATGGCCTCAACTGCCGCGGCTCAATCTCCACGCATGTAGGTGGAGACTGGACAGGTTCGGGTGGAGGACCGTTTCCTGCTGCTGCGACAGAAGGTCCCCCTGGAGAGGCAGACGAATCGGGGGATCGACTGACATGCTGAGTAGCTCGGGGTGCCCAGTCAGGAGCCACAAGGATGACTTGGGCCTGGTCTCGCCTGATCTTCTTCAGCACTCTGGGCAGAAGTGGTATAGGCAGAAAGGCGTACAACAGACCGCAGCTCCACTCTCGACGAAAAGCGTCGCCGAGCGAGTGCCGCCTGGGAAATTCCAACGTGCAGAACTGATGACATTGCACGTTCTCTTTGGTGGCGAGGAGATCTAACCAAGGCTCTCCCCACTGCTGAAAGAGGCCTTGCGCCATGTCCGACTTCAGACGCCATTCGTGATCTATCATGCACCGGCGGCTGAGTTTGTCCGCTCTGGCGTTCAGGGAACCTGCCAAGTGTTGAACCACCAGGGTCACGCCCTGATGTTCCAGCCACTGCCAGAGGTGCAGAGCCTCCTGACAAAGGGTCCACGAACCCACCCTGCCCTGTTTATTGCAGTACCACATGTCAGTGGTGTTGTCGGTGAACACCTGCACTACACTTCCCCGGACAGAGGCAAGAAATGCCTTCAGTGCAAGTCGGATTGCCAGCAGCTCCAGAAGGTTGATATGGAGCCGGGACTCGGACGGAGACCAGAGGCCTCTGATCTCCACCTCTCCCATGTGGCCCCCCCATCCCAGGAGGGACGCATCTGTCACCACTACGTGCTCCGGTTGGGGTAGGGAGAGACATCTGCCGCTGACCCAATAGCGGTTCATGAGCGACCACTGCAACTGGCTCACAGTGCCATCCGAGATCAGGATGTGGTCGGACAGGTTGCCCTGATGCTGTGCCCACTGAAACTTCAAGTCCCACTGCAGAGCCCGCATCCGCCACCTGGCGTGATGCACCAGAAGGATGCAGGAGGCCATCAGCCACAGGAGCTGCAGCCTCAACCTGACCGAGACTCGGGATAAAGGCTGAAAGATCAGAATCAGATCCTGAATATATCGAACCGGCTGTTCGGGGGATAAACCTGAAACTGCGCCGAGTCCAGAGCCGCTCCGATGAAAAGGAGCTTCGGAGAGGGGCACAGGTGTGACTTTGGCATGTTGATGGAGAACCTCAGCGAGTGCAGGAGGTCGGCCGTAGTATGGAGGTGGGAGACGACTGTTTGGGGCGAGCCCGCCTTCAACAATCAATTGTCGAGATAGGAGAAGACTGAAACCCCTGATCTGTGCAGATGAGCTGCGACCACCGCCATCACTTTCGTGAACACCCGAGGGGCGCTGGTAAGGCCGAAGGGGAGCACGGTAAACTGAAAGTGCTCGTGGCCTACCGTGAACCGTAGGTAACGCCGGTGGGCCGGCAGGACGGGGATATGGAAATACGCGTCCTGCAAGTCCAACGCTACCATCCAGTCTTCTGGGTCCAGGGCAGCTAGGACCCGAGCCAAAGTCAGCATCTTGAATTTCTCCTTCCGGAGGAAGCTGTTGACGCTCCGTAGGTCCAAGATAGGGCATAGGCCTCCTTTGCCCTTCTTGGGTACCATAAAGTAGTGGGAATAGCAACCACGTCCTACTTCTGGCACAGGAACGTGCTCGATGGCCCCCTGGGCCAAGAGGGCCGTACCTTCGTCCTGCAAAAGTTGCAAGTGATCCCCCGACATGAGGTGGTGCTGCGGTGGCATGGCTGGTGGGGTCGCCTCGAAGGGGAGGGAGTAGCCCCTTTGGAAGATTTGCAGCACCCACCTGTCCAACGTGATGGTACGCCAGTGGGGATGACGGACCCTGCCCCCCCACTGGCGTCAAATGGGCCTGAGCTGTCGGACTAGGAAGGCTTAGAGGCAGATGCTGCGGGAGCGGGTGTGGACTGACCCTGCCAGTGTCCCCCGGTACCACCACGTCCGCAACCGCGTTGAGACTGGGTCTGCGGCCTGTGGCTGGCTGGACGTGTGGGGCGCCCCTTCCTTGGCCACGAAAAGCAGAAGTTTGCTGGTGCTGGCCTAGGCCCAAGGACTTGACCGTAGCCCTGGAGTCCTCAAACGCTCCAGCGCACTATCCGCTCTGTCGCCAAAGAAGTGACGGCCATCGAAGGACGTGACCATGAGGGTGGCCTGGACATCCCCCGAAAAGTTGTCAGACCTCAGCCAGGCGTGGCGGCGAACCGCCACTGTCGTTGCAATCGCCCTACCCAGCGAGTCCGTGGTGTCAAGTCCACCCCGGATCGAGTACCGTGCTGCATCCCACCCTTCCGCCAGGACTTGGGCGAGTTGTGTCTGGGCCTCCTCCGGGCACTGTGGCAGCACCACCGCAACCGTATCCCACAGAGAGTTGGTGTAACGGCCCAAAAGGCAGGCGGTGTTGACAGACGGCAGCCCAAAAGTCAGCGAGGAGAACAGTTTCTTCCCAAACTGATCATACGTTTTGGATTCCCGATCCGCAGGAGTGGTAGGGAATGCGGTCTGGGAATTAGAGGCCTGGATCACCAGGCTCTCGGGGTGGGGTGAACGGACAGAAAGCAGGGATCGCCCGGAGCAGGGCGGTGGCGTCGGGCCACGTTCCGATCCATTGGGAGGCCTGTGGAGGGCTTGGAACAGGTGCCAATCAGAACGTCGGTGAGGGCTTCGTTAAACGGCAGTAGAGGCTCCGAGGAGCTTGCCTGCGGTTTGAGCACCTCATTGAGGAGGTTAGTCCTCACGGCCGCGACAGGGAGCTCAAGAGCCAAGGCCTTGGCCATCCTGTTCAACACCACGCTGTAAGCAGCCCCCTCCACCGAAGCCACGGAGTGAGGAGAGACAAATCCAGTGTCGGGTGAAGTGTCCAGACAACTGGACTGGCCTCCCCCAGCTCTTCTGCCCAGTACTGGCTCAACTGGCACTGCTGTGCCAGAGGGTCCTCGGACCCCTCCCAGTCCTCCTCATCATCCATCTCCTTATAAACAGGCAAAAATGATGGAGCCGGGTCGTAGGTGAAGGCACATGTGGCTCTGGCGGAGCCGCGCGGGCGGTGTCGCCCAAATCCCCGGCCGCGTTGCACGAGCGTCGGGGGGAGTCGGAAGAGCGATGACGCTTCTTCGACTTCTTTTTCTAATGCCTCAACTTACCGGAGGACTTGGAGCCCGACGAGTGGTGGTGACTCGACGAGCGGCGATGACTGCGGCTCTGCGACCGGTCCCTTGACTTCCTCTTCGACCGAGACCACGAGTGGCGCAGAGCCGACTGCCAGAGCTCGAGCAGCTTACGGGACCGCTCCCGTCTAGCCTTCGAGGTCAAGGCCCGGCAGTCGGGGCACGACTTGCCATCATGGTCAGCCCTGAGGCAGTAAAGGCACCAACGGTGGGGGTCGGTCACCGACATCAGGCAGTGATAGGACTCGCAAGGTTTAAAACCAGGCATCCCTAACGGCACCGCGAGTCGAAGGTTTACTCGAAAAGTGATCAAAAGAGATCAAAAAAGTTAGTAAAAAAATTACTAGAGTACTGCTCTTCCCGGATCTGCGCTTGCTGGCGCGGAAAAAAGAACGGACGTCAGCGCGCGAGGGCGGCGTCTAAATACTCTGACTACATAATTCCGGCGATCACGACGCCGACGACGGACGCAGTCGCAGACGACGCCTACCGACGCGCAAGGGAACTGCTGACGAAAACTTTCCGGATCCAGTCTGACGCCTGGGGGTAATTCTAAGGTAAGGAATCTAACACTAACGTGTTTCTTTCAGATTTACTCATTGACAATGTGCTGGTTGGCTTCTAACTACTCTAGGAGTTCGAAGTAGCACTTTGTGCTGTGTCAGATGATTTGTGGCCAACTCTTGATCATGGAGTTTGAGCAGCTTTAATATTACCAAGCCTTAGTGCCACATTTGACACATGTTCCAAGCCAGTCCTTATAAATCAACTCGTACGACCTAGAATTTAAGGTATTCTCCTGGTGTGGCTTACCTCTATCCTATTTGGGAAATCTGAAACAATCCACTCACCACCTATTTCTATTATGTACTAAACCTCTGATTTGTGGAATATATTGGGTCTCCACTGTTCAATCTATATAATTCCCAGGTAGTCTTACTCATACAGACCTTTGGTTTCTTGCTGATAGCTTGCGTATATTGAAACCCAAACCTCATTTCCCACAGTGGCAATCTGGTCTTTGCCCAAGAATATGTTTGGACTTGTATGCTAGCAGTTGATTTCTGAATGAAGACAAATACAAGGGTTCTCATTTTTTAAAGAATTGCATACCATATGGTGTGGCTGGTGGAGCTGGGCCAATTCCCTACATTGGCGGAGTCAGCAAAAAAATCTTGGATTCATTTTCCAGCGTCTTCTCTTTTTTTCGGAACAGATTAACCATGTTTCATCCACTTGCTTTTTCTACATTCATAAGCAACACAAAATCATCCCTTTTCTCCCCTCTCAATACTGTGAAGGTATTGTGCAGTCAATCATCTTCTCACAAGATTATGCAAATGCCCTCTCTCTTGGACTTCCCACCTTCTAATATTCGGTACCCTTCAAATCATTCAGAACAGTGCTAGGCTTCTCATCTGAGATGGTTGCATCGCCATGCCATTTCTTCCCACCTTTCTGCTGTCTGCTGGGTTTTTGGTCTGACATCCTCTATCTGCAAGGCACTATCCATTTGTCACTGTACACTGCATTAAAAAGGTTCTCTCTTTTTAAAGCCCTCCGTACTGTTCATTCCAGAATCCTATACTCTGTGCCATCCAAAATGTAGATAGCCCTGATTGGAGGCAAATCCTTCTCCTTTCTAGTTGTGTGGGACTGGAACTCTCTCCCTCTTGAGCTACGGTGTGACTCCAATCTTTGGAAAAACACTTGAAACTGTTCTTTCTCCACTTTGGCATGGTTTGCACCTTATATAATAAACTTTCTTTATTCGGAATTTCAAAATTAGAAATCTATAAAAGCAATATTAATACATGAAGTTTTGCATTTTAAAAAAAAATTATGAACATAAAATTTTACAATACAGTACAGTTTAGCAATACAGTACAATTTAGCGCACAGAGATTATTTTCATATTTCATTTTAAATATACTGGATAATAGACATTACTTTACAAATTTTTCCTATGTCTGAATATACATTTCAAAAAGTTAAGAACATGATAACAAGTAATTTCTGTGTCTAAAAACTGTAGAGATATCATAGCAGGACGACATTGTTTAAAACCCCAAGATTTTAACAAAGACAGTAACCACAATTTACGATGTTCGTTATAAAATTTGCAGAACATGACTACATGTAGGGTGGATTGTAGTGACTTTTCGTCGCAAGGACAGAGGGGTAAGGTCGAGTCCCAAGCATTCATTACAGGGAAAGCTACTAGCCTATGAAATAGGTTTAATCTGAACCTTGTCAGAAGTAAACGATCAAAAATACTCATTTCAAGGTTTAGATAGGGCTGGATAGAGAAAGTGGTTTGGACCATTATGGCGTGATGGACAGAAGGGTTGCCTACTTCAGAGAGGAGCCTTAAGTTGTCCAAATGGCCCAGGGCCAGATCTTTTAGCTCTTTCTTTGAAATTTCACTGATCTTTTCCGGGGTGGAGTAATAATACTCCACTCCTAGATCCGTGAAGAAATTCTTAATATAGGCGAGCCATTTTATTTTTAGGGAGTGGTCTAATGTCATGGCATCTGCCACTATCCTCTTAGTTAATGCATTTTTTTCAGAGGTCCAGATGCGCCGCCAAAGGAGCAATGGTTGAATTCTTGCCAGGTCCTCAACATATGGCGTGCCTAGTTCCACGTGGCACGCGTATGTTGAGGATCGCTTTGGGGCCATCAGAAGGAACCTCAGAAATGCATTTTCTGCAACCTGTAGCGCTGAGACATCTGTGTGGCCCCAGACGCCAGCCCCATACAATGCTGTTGACTGGCATTTGGCTCTGTAAATTTTTAATAATTCCAGGGGTGGTTGTTTGCCCAGTTTTTGCGAAAAGGACACCAATGCTGCTATGGCTCTCTTAAAACAATGTTTCCTGGCATCGACTGCCACTTTCCAGGATAGTTTATCATCTATCGTGATGCCCAGTTAACAGTAATCAGATGTAAACTCTATTTTTTTATTTTTAAGCACTATGTCTTTAGGCTGCTTCCTCCCTGTGCCTGCCGTCATTACAAAGGTCTTTGTCACGTTTATATGGAGATCAAGACTACCCATAAACGAAGAATATCTACAGAGTACCTTCTGAAGTTCGCGAGGAGTCCGTGCCAGCAGGACGGCATCGTCCGCATAGAGTAGAGCTGGAATCGGGCGTTGTTTTGCCTGTGGGAGGTCCTGGGCACCCCTCAAAAGCTCAACCTCCAAGCTGTTAGTATAGAGGGAGAATAAGAAGGGAGCCAGGACACATCCTTGCCTGACTCCACGCTCCACTCCGAATGACGTCGATAGCTCGCCCTTTGTGCCGAAACGGACTCTCGCAGAGGGGTTAGAATACAACTCTCTCAGAAAGTTTAAAAGTGGTAAGTCCACCCCCATTTCTGATAGCACGGACCATAATTTTTTATGGGAGACACAATCGAAAGCAGCCGACAGATCCACATATGTAAATGTAAATGCCATTTGTAAAGCGCACAGCTACCTCCAACGGAGGTGTCCCGGCGCTGTCTGTATACCGCTTAGGAACCCTTCCTGGTTTTTCCCTGTGGAATGTCCACTCCTGGGCACCCCCAAGGTGAAGCCAGGCATCCCAGCGCTGTTGGGGCCGTTGTGGAGATTAAGCAAGCTATATAGACCATGTAGAGTCTGTCCTGCTTTGCGTGTATGTACTTCCCCATAATGATCGAGAGGTTTAGGGCCTGTTCCACTGTCCCGAAGCCCTCCCGGAAACCAAATTGCAAATCAGACAAAATACCTCTCTCTTCCACCCACTGCTGGAGTCGCTCCAAGATTACTCTACCTGCTATCTTGACCAACGAATCCAACAAGGATATCGGGCGGTAGCAGGCCGGGTCCTGGCGGTTTCCCTTTTTAAAAATCGGAACCATCACGGACCTCGTCCAAGACTCTAGAAGTCCTATCTTTGCAGCTGCCGTGCATACCCTAGTAAGGATAGGGGCCCAAAGATCTGTGTTATGTTTAAAAAGATCGACCGGGACTCCATCCGGCCCTGGAGCTTTTCCATTTTTACTTGATTTTAGGGCCAGAAGGATCTCCGAGATTTCAAACTCTATTTGTATGGGATATGTCACGTTTGGGAGATTTTCTCGTTCAATTTCGTGGTTTATTGCGCACTTTTGGAAAATTTTAGAGAAATGCGATACCCACACAGTCTCATCTATGGCAACTTCGATTTTTGGGGTTTTTTCATCTGCCAGGAATGGAGTCCTCACTACTCTCCAAAATGCTTCACTGTTTTTTGCTTGGGCACTAACGTGAAGTTCATCCCACAAGGCCTGCTTTAGTTCCGCCTTTATCTTCTTTCGTATGGCAAGATATTCCTTTCTTAAAGTGGCGATTAGATGGGGATCTCTATCATCTTTGTTTAACGCTAGCTTGAGTTTAGTATGAGCCTGAGTGCAGTCATGATTAAACCAGCCTTTGTTGCTCAAGGGTCGGATTGTTGGTCTTATTGTGAGTAAGGATTTGATTTTTTCCATGATTTTGGAGAAGTTACTAAGGACTTCCTCGTCTGCCGTCATTAGGTCCAGACATTTCTTGATCTGGGGATATATCGATTTTATCAGCTCTTCGGTGAGTTCTCCAGGGTTTATCTTCCCCCACTTTATTGTGAGTCCGTTTAATTGTCCCAAATTTATATTATTCTGACTCAGTGCTTTTGCTATTATTTGGGGTAAAGATTGTTGCTGGATTAAATTCAATTCAAGTTTGAGAGCTGAGTGATCGCTTAAAGTGTTTGGGATAACTTCAAAATGGTTAACTCTAGCTTGGAGACCAGCCGATATTAAAATGTAATCGACCGTTGAATAAAACCCCCTTCCCACATAAGTTGGTTCTAGGTGGCTGGTACTACCGTCTGGGATGTTAGCTATTTGGAGGTCCAGATCTGATAAGAGGTCATTCATCATAGTACCCAATTTAGAGTGACAGAAGTGAACGAGGGGATTACCCTCCTCAGTCACCATCCCTGCGCAGTTTTTCCCCAGGTGTTTGCAATGATGTAAATTGAAATCCCCCGCCCATAGAAAGAATACGGGGCCCTTTTCACCTTTTTCCTGCCTTAGGGTAGATAGTTTCTCGTTTATTTTTACTATTACCCTCAGGAGGTGTTGTTCCTCAAGGTTGTTATAGAAGTTTATGAGGATAACCGACTCTTTTTTGGGTAGGGAAAGACAGAGAATCTGGAAGTTATCATCCAATTCGATGGTAGTTATTTTTATTTGCTGGATAGTGTTGGCTATATAGATGTTTAGTCCTCCCTTTGGCCTGCCCTTGGGCCCCACTAAAGCGGGGGAAAAATACGTCTTAAAGCCCAAAAGGTGAAGTTCTGTCGGTGACCATGTCTCCTGAAGGCAGACAATTTGGTGTCTACCCACGAGGTTCATGATACTCCCGTCTTCAATCTTTGGGCGTAGTCCAGCAATATTCCAGGAAACAATACCCAAAAGTGGACAGTCAGTTCTAAGGGTTTTACCACTTTGGGAATTATGAAAGGTGTCGGAGTTCTCTGGATTTTGGCTCCCAGGGTCTTCACGCTGTGATGGTCAGTCCACTGACTCTAAGCCACTATACCTGTTCGTTAATGGTATTCCATTCCAACCCTCCCATCGAGATGGTTCTCTGTAATTCCCCTTCTGATGTTGCCCTCTCCACTCATCCCTTTCTCTTCGCCGGTAACGAGGACCCACTGTGTACCAGGGTCCATCGTTCAGAGAGGAACCATCCGGAAATCTTGGTGGGTAGAAAAAGGAGAGGCGCTTTGTGCCGATCCCCCCATTTAAACTAAAGTCCTCGCCTGAGCATAATGTACTCGACTACTCTGGGGTCTTCAAAAGTAATTAAAATACAGTCGCCCTGTATTGTTTTTTTCCCATGGCCCACCCAGGGAGCTCTTCTGACCATCAGGATTCTAGTTGAACAGTAGGGCGGAGGTGGACGATTTATACTAAGCCAGTGCTGGATCTTATTTCTTAGTGACCAGTTTGGTTCAGGATTTTGATCCACCAATTCTGGGACGCCTGTCATTATGACAACAAATGGGCTTGCTTCTGGCGGAAGGGTAACCGGGCGTATTATGTCCGGCGGTTGTCTCTCCCTCTCTCTGTTTATTTGGGATTGTTTCGTTTTCGTGCCTCTGTTAGTGTGTTCATGAGGGGTATTAATTGTTATACTTGAGGGATTTGATGATGGATTTTCTGTTGTTTTATTCTTAACCACTGTCGTATTTATGGGCTTAGCTACTACTGCCAGTGAAGGAGTCGAATTTTTCACTTGGACAGTGGGGGTTAAACTGAGCGGCTTAGCTGCCGCTGTTTTTTGTGGCTCCTGGATTAGATTAGGTTTTTGGCTTGGTTTCATCAGAGCTGAAATTTCGGCTATCGCTGTTTCTATCTTTGTTAGTCTAGCTCAGGGGTACTCATAGTACGGCCCGCGGGCCGCTGGCGGCCCGGCAAGCCTTTCCCGGCGGCCCGCGGACCTTTCAGACATCGTACCCGAGGTTATTTATTTTTTTAAAGGCTGTCTGCAACCAACGCTGACATCGAGACTCTGCTGCCTGTGGGGGCCGGGCGATTTCCGCGGTAGTCAGAGTGGGGCTGCAGGGGCGCTGAGAGGTGAAAATAGCCTCATTAACATGCTAATGGCCTGTTAAAGACCTGTGAAATGCTTGGGTGCGGCTGTGTGCGCGCGCCTGTAAGCTGTCACAGCCCGGGAAGGGGGAGGGCACACAGGCAGGGTATGGGCCCAAGCCCAATATTTACTGCCAAGACCCCCTCCCACCCCTGGGCTCTTGCTCGCCGTTAATGGCCCTTCTGGTAGAGCCCGCAGCCCCGCTCCGCTCGCCATCAGGACAGATTCAAAAGAAATTAACGAGGGCGCATTCTCTGCTTTTAATGAGTCAAAAGTATGTTTGTTAGTATGTTTCCCTGTAAAGCGCTTCAGCCGCAAAATCTCAAAGCGCTGTATTGGTAGTTGGTGTTATGTAATACTATCGATTGCCGACTTCCTATTGGCCCCAGAGAGATGAAAGGTCGAGGGGGTGCGCCAGAACTGGAACCGGTGGTTTGCAGGCTGCCCACAAGCCCTTGCAGCGTGTGCATTATTCCACTGAGCAGATTTACATGGTTCCTTTACATTCGAAGAAAGTGTAAACTGCCTTTAACTAATAGTCTGGGCGTTTAACAATACTCCCTTGTTATTCTGCATGAAAACTCTGCCCCCTTTGGAGCTGCCACGTCTAAATATTTGGATAACAAGATAACACGCTGACACTTGGCCCCTTCGTTTGTGATGTGAAGTCTGGATGGCAAACTCCAGCGAAAAAAAATCAGAGAAGCTACGGTTTGGCTGCTTTTGTGATCACGCAGTCGTCCTGCCCCAGCATCTTTCGATGCTTAAACAGCGCAGTCGCCCCTGGGCTAGGAAGAGCGCCTCTCCCATCGCCCTGGGCAACGTAAAATACAAACCACTTTTTCTCAAAAACATTCTTTTTCTACTGTTGGGGGTGGGCAGGGGGAGTTCAGTGGAATTAATACAATCTTATATCATTTGCGTTTTAAGAGATCTCCGGCTTGTCAGATCGCTTCGAGGTGAATGGCATGTGACGGGCAGGAGCTCTTGTCTCGGGCTATAAACATTGGCGGTGTGGATGTAATTACCGCCAGTATCTCTGGAAATCTCGGGCTCGCCGCCCAGCGAGATGCGCAGAGGCCCAGCACTTGTTTACATTGTGAGTATGAAGTGTCACTTTAAATGGGCTTACCTGCGACATAAAGCAACAAGCATTTACAATGCAATAGGTCTCCCAGCTTTAAAGTTTGAGCTATTGGCATTGTATATTACAATGTGTTACATTAACTTGTTATCAAACTCTGAATTGTTGTATAAAGATGATTTGCAAACTGTCAAATGTTGCTGAATAGTAAGCAACGTTGTGAATAATATTGTTTGCTAGTCATCCTTGGGTACCAGAGTACTTCACTTGAGGCAGCTCACTACTCTGCACTCACTACTCTGCACTCACTACTCTGCACTCACTACTCTGCACTCACTACTCTGCACTCACTGCTCACTACTCTGCACTCACTACTCACTACTCTGCACTCACTACTCACTACTCTGCACTCACTGCTCACTACTCTGCACTCACTACTCACTACTCTGCACTCACTACTCTGCACTCACTACTCACTACTCTGCACTCACTACTCACTACTCTGCACTCACTACTCTGCACTCACTGCTCACTACTCTGCACTCACTACTCACTACTCTGCACTCACTACTCTGCACTCACTACTCTGCACTCACTACTCACTACTCTGCACTCACTGCTCACTACTCTGCACTCACTACTCACTACTCTGCACTCACTACTTTGCACTCACTACTCACTACTCACTACTCTGCACTCACTACTCACTACTCTGCACTCACTACTCACTACTCTGCACTCACTACTCGGCACTCACTACTCACTACTCTCCATTCACTACTCTGCATTCACTACTCTGCGCTCTCTGTAAGCTCACTGAAAAGTTTAGTTGTGCTATTGAATGGTCAAAGATCCTCTGTTCAATGGTACTCATTTTATCGACCTTAGAAGGATGAAAAGCCATGTAAACTCATGTGGAATCAAACAAGTGAACATGTGAGTATAGGAGAGCAAACACAGATCCTTGGAGTAGGCACGTTAGCTCCTTTGGCCACCAGTGTAATACATAACTGTTACTATACCACATGACCCAGTAAGATAACGGTGTTCGGACAGTGTAGTGACACACACAGTAGTGTGTTTTACTGCTACTGCCTGTCTTCAGAGCAGCCTGTGACCGAAAAGGGGGCTCTCTGTAAGCTCACTGAAAAGTTTAGTTGTGCTATTGAATGGTCAAAGATCCTCTGTTCAATGGTAAACATTTTATCGACCTTAGAAGGATGAAAAGCCATGTAAACTCATGTGGAATCAAACAAGTGAACATGTGAGTATAGGAGAGCAAACACAGATCCTTGGAGTAGGCACATTAGCTCCTTTGGCCACCAGTGTAATACATAAGTTACCATACCACATGACCCAGTAAGATAACGGTGTTCGGACAGTGTACTGACACACACAGTAGTGTGTTTTACTGCTACTGCCTGTCTTCAGAGCAGCCTGTGACCGAAAAGGGGGCTCTCTGTAAGCTCACTGAAAGTTTAGTTGTGCTATTGAATGGTCAAAGATCCTCTGTTCAATGGTACTCATTTTATCGACCTTAGAAGGATGAAAAGCCATGTAAACTCATGTGGAATCAAACAAGTGAACATGTGAGTATAGGAGAGCAAACACAGATCCTTGGAGTAGGCACATTAGCTCCTTTGGCCACCAGTGTAATACATAACTGTTACCATACCACATGTCCCAGTAAGATAACGGTGTTCGGACAGTGTAGTGACACACACAGTGGTGTGTTTTACTGCTACTGCCTGTCTTCAGAGCAGCCTGTGACTGAAAAGGGGGCTCTCTGTAAGCTCACTGAAAAGTTTAGTTGTGCTATTGAATGGTCAAAGATCCTTTGTTCAATGGTACTCATTTTATCGACCTTAGAAGGATGAAAAGCCATGTAAACTCATGTGAAATCAAACAAGTGAACATGTGAGTATAGGAGAGCAAACACAGATCCTTGGAGTAGGCACATTAGCTCCTTTGGCCACCAGTGTAATACATAACTGTTACCATACCACATGTCCCAGTAAGATAACGGTGTTCAAACAGTGTAGTGACACACACAGTGGTGTGTTTTACTGCTACTGCCTGTCTTCAGAGCAGCCTGTGACTGAAAAGGGGGCTCTCTGTAAGCTCACTGAAAAGTTTAGTTGTGCTATTGAATGGTCAAAGATCCTTTGTTCAATGGTACTCATTTTATCGACCTTAGAAGGATGAAAAGCCATGTAAACTCATGTGAAATCAAACAAGTGAACATGTGAGTATAGGAGAGCAAACACAGATCCTTGGAGTAGGCACATTAGCTCCTTTGGCCACCAGTGTAATACATAACTGTTACCATACCACATGTCCCAGTAAGATAACGGTGTTCGGACAGTGTAGTGACACACACAGTAGTGTGTTTTACTGCTACTGCCTGTCTTCAGAGCAGCCTGTGACCGAAAAGGGGGCTCTCTGTAAGCTCACTGAAAGTTTAGTTGTGCTATTGAATGGTCAAAGATCCTCTGTTCAATGGTACTCATTTTATCGACCTTAGAAGGATGAAAAGCCATGTAAACTCATGTGGAATCAAACAAGTGAACATGTGAGTATAGGAGAGCAAACACAGATCCTTGGAGTAGGCACATTAGCTCCTTTGGCCACCAGTGTAATACATAACTGTTACCATACCACATGTCCCAGTAAGATAACGGTGTTCAAACAGTGTAGTGACACACACAGTAGTGTGTTTTACTGCTACTGCCTGTCTTCAGAGCAGCCTGTGACCGAAAAGGGGGCTCTCTGTAAGCTCACTGACTCCTAGCAGTCACTGCAAACCATCCTGAGTGCTCGGTGGCAGCTATATAAGGTATATAAATATTCCATTGCCACCAGTTGACCCCGTGATACTCCGGTCCTAATGGAAGCAGCCCCTTTGAAAGTCAGCAGTATAGTATTATATTGATATAGCTCTCCCTGCCAGTGTACCTCCCTGAACCCGCGGCGCGCGCCGGTATATAGGAGTGCAGCTGACCTGCTGTGGCTGCTATTAATAAATACAATTGATGCTTCATCGTTCTGAGCTGCCTGTGCCCTCTGCCTTTAGTGAGCTGTGCAGCCGCTGCCTGGCTGCTTCTGCTCTGTTTTCAGCCTTGGCTGGCAGCGATGGGGTTAACGCTGCTCAAGCAGGAGTAGTGTTCGCCGCTGGATCTGGAAAGCGCATGCGTGCAATCACACGCATGCGCGCTAAACGGCCAGAAGTGGGATCACAGACCGGCAGAGACGGGCAGCGGGCAACGAGAGGAGAAACCGGCGGAATCCAAGGACTGCACGGAAGAGAACAGGACCGGACAACTTAGTTGTAGGAGGTAGGAGGGGGTATCGGTGCACGTGTGTGTGTGTGTGTGTGTGTGTATGCTCGTGTGTGTATGTATGTGTGCGACGGCGGGGGGGCCTCGGCGCACTCGTGTGTGTGTGTATGCATGGGAGAGTGTGTGTCTCTGTATGTATGTATGTATGTATGTATGTGCGTGCGTGCGTGCATGGGTGCTCGTGTGTGTGTCTGTGTCTGTGTGAATGCGCATGCGTGTAGGAGCTTCCCAGGAGACAGCAGCTGGCCACAGCGCTCGTTCGCGTGCGCGTGGCCAGCTCTAATCGCCTCCTCGGAGAGAAAATGCGCGCGCCAGGTGCTGTCTCCTGGGAAGCAGAGTCAGCGACAAAAGATCTCCTGGCGGACACAGCGCTGACGCGCTGTTAAACGCCAGGAGACCTAAAAAATAGCCATGTGGTGTCATTGGAAAAGAACCACACCCTTTATGTTATGCAGATTTGTAGAGTGCACTATTACCCAGAAGGGTATCCTGGTGCTGAGCAGGTGTGAATGTAGCCAAATCTAGGACCTATTCGAAAAGCCACGTCTTCGTCTTCTTGTGGAATGCAGCGAGGAGGAGGCTCTTACGTGTAGTGGCAGGTCTTTCCACGCTTTAGGAGCAATGTAGTAGATGTGAGGGAAGAGAGTGAGGGAGGGAGAGAGGGAAGGGGAGGAAGGGAGAGAGGGGAGGGAGTGAGGGAAGGGGAGGGAAGGGGGTGAGGGAAGGGGAGGGAAGGGGGTGAGGGAAGGGGAGTGAGGGAGTGAGGGAAGGGGAGTGAGGGAGGGAAGGGGAGGGAGGGAGGGAGAGATGGAAGGGCAGTGAGGTGAGGGAGAGAGAGAGGGAAGGGGAGTGAGGGAGGGAGAGAGAGAGGGAAGGGGAGTGAGGGAGGGAGAGAGAGAGGGAAGGGGAGTGAGGGAGAGAGGGAAGGGGAGTGAGGGAGGGAGAGAGAGAGAGGGAAGGGGAGTGAGGGAGGGAGAGAGGGAAGGGGAGGGAGTGAGGGAAAGGGAAGGGGAGTGAGGGAGGGAGAGGGGGAAAAGGGGGAAGGGGAGTGAGGGGAAGGGAAGGGTGTGAATGTGAGGGAGGGAAGGAGAGGAAAGGAGAGGGAAGGAAGAGGGAGGAAGAGGGAGGTAGAAGAAAGGAGAGGGAGTGAGACAGTCAGAGTGAGTGAGACCGAGGGAGACCGGGAAGCAGAGAGAGAGGGAAGGAGGGAGGGAGGCAGAGAGAGGGAAGGAGGGAGGGAGGCAGAGAGAGGGAAGGAGGGAGGCAGAGAGAGGGAAGGAGGGAGGGAGGCAGAGAGAGAGAGCTAAAGGGAAGGAGGCAGAGAGAGAGAGAGAGCTAGAGAGAGAGAGAGCTAGAGAGAGAGAGAGAGCTAGAGAGAGAGAGAGAGAGAGAGAGAGGTGTGTATGCCGGGTAGCTCAGTGGACGAAGGCGTCTGCTGCAGGGACCTGTGTTCAACCTCATGGTCGCAGTTTTTTTTTTTGCTCTAGGCCCGCCCCCTCCCCCACTGACCCCGCCCCCACCGGTGCGGCCCTCGGACACAAACCACACTGTAAATTTGGCCCCCGAGAGAAAGTTTGTGAGTACCCATGGTCTAGCTTGTATAGGATTAAAGGTTTGTTGCAACAGGTCTCCGATTTTTGATCGTAATTCGGTGTTATGGTTCTGAGCTACCTCATTTATTAGTGGAGCATTAGGTACTATTTCTAAGGTAGTAGTAGGTGAGATATCGTGTGTGCGATGGATCATCACCGAATGCCTGTTCTGATTTTCCAGCAGAGGGGGGCTAGGTGTATTCTCTGTTATCTCAATTGGGGATACAATTGGTTTGGTTGTTGTTATATTACTTATTTCTACAAGTTTCTTTTTCTTTATTACTCCCTCCCTCCTCCCTCTTGCCTGTCTTACCTCTTCCGGGGTGAGTTGCGGGGCTAAATCTGGAGTTTTTTCTAAATCTGAAGTTAATTGTGTTTCCGAGAGTTGCGAAACCGATAAGTCGACTGTATTTGGAAGGATCTGCCTTTTATCCCCACCCTCACTCTGCCTTAGGTCCCTATGGGAGACCGGCGTTCTTGCGTTTGCCAGGTGTCCCATAGAGGATCTTCTGGCCTCTAATAGGTCTTGGGATACCCTACGTTCTATGAGTGAGATGCTCTGGTCTATAAATGAGTTTGCCCTTGTGATAAAACTATCTATAGGGCCAGTAAGTTGCCCGTTTTTGGCCGCAGTTTTACTTCTGCTTCCTCTCGGAGACATGGTGATATAGAAGATGGTATTAAAAGAGGGATACAATGATATATGCTAGTGATAAGCCTAAGTTGCAACAGGAGTTAGAGGGGTGGCCCGGCCCGGCCCTAATCGGTCTCTAACGGCCTAGAACGGCCCGCTCTTTGCCCGGTCTTCGCCCCGAGCTGCGTCCCGCGCTGCGGGAGATTAGACCCTAGATATAGAGGGCGTTACGGGCAGTGGGCGGGACAACAGGGAGAGCGGACCGGAAGCTGGCAATCGGTCACGCAGGGACTCCTGGGAAATGGAGTCCCTGCAACGCTCGCAGCCCCGCTGTCTGCCTCAGCCCAATTCGAGCCCCCAGTTCCCACTGGAAGTCAGCCGTGCAGCCCCTCACGCCAACAGGCAATGCGGCACCCGCGAAGCGGGTGCGGCGAGGTCCGAGGCTGGAGAGGGCGATTTCAGCTCGTGGCAGTGTCTCCTCACAGCAGTATCTCCTCACAGGTACAGGTTTTTGTACAAAATGGGTCCCACAGTCAAAAGGGCAGTAGAGTTTTAAAAAGGGCTCCGATGGGCGGTGGGCGGGACAACAGGGAGAGCGGACCGGAAGCTGGCAATCGGTCACGCAGGGACTCCTGGGAAATTGAGTCCCTGCAACGCTCGCAGCCCCGCTGTCTGCCTCAGCCCAATTCGAGCCCCCAGTTCCCACTGGATGTCAGCCGTGCAGCCCCTCACGCCAACAGGCGAGGCGAGGTCCGAGGCTGGAGAGGGCGATTTCAGCTCGTGGCAGTGTCTCCTCACAGCAGTATCTCCTCACAGGTACAGGTTTTTGTACAAAATGGGCACCTATCCATTGGACATCTCTTAGTGCCAGGATGCCTGGTTTGCATATCATTTTCATTCATCCCATTCAAGAGAACAATAACTAAGTTCAGTTAACTTAATATATTTCCACTCATTAGAGATTTGTAATATATTTACGTATTTTATTAGGATTATTGACGCTATTTTTAATCATTTTACTGATATCCAAACTAGGTAAGTAGCTTCTTGCAAAGCAGCTTCAAACAATGGCATATAATTATTGGCCAATTGATATAACCTCCTATGATGTTACTTCCTGTCAGGTTAATTTTTATGGAAATTATAGGGGCCTCACATCTGCCCCACAAATCCTTGGACCAGCCCTGCTGATAGGCTCCCCTGCTCTCAACGTTCCAAAGAAAGTGCAAAAAAGGTGTAATATTCCCTGACCATTTAGGACAACATTAATTTAAATGCCAGTGCTTACTTTGACTTGGAGGGCGCTAAAAAGATGCACTGTTAATTAATATCCCCCGAGAGTTTAGAGAACTGAGGCAAGAGGGGTTGTTTAAACAGAGCACAACATGTCTCTTGGCGAAATTCAGATTACATCCCAGGCCTCTCCTTTTAAAGCCGGTGCCTCCGCCAGAGAGCCACAATTCTCCACGACAGTTACTGCAGAAGCACTAAGTCCCTCTTACGTGCCGAGCATTCGAGATGCCACCACCACCAACCCCGCACGCGCTCAAACACATTTACATTTAATTGTTGCCTTGCGCTTTGTGACTCATTTCTTCTAGCTCCGCGGCACTTCATCGTGCCTCGCGAGCAGTTCAGACCTGGGGCTAAGTGTGGATTTATTGAAAGCAAATTGAGTGCAGTTAACTTTGGAAATGATGTTGAACGCGGGAGGCGCACATTATTTTGCCATTTATCAAATGCGGAAAATCATAAATAGGCTACTGCAAAGCATAATAGTTACTTTCCATGCATCCAAAATGCATCTGTGCGGTTGTAAAACTGAGGGCTTGGTGAGGGATGCATATTGCGCAAAACAAAGTAAATTCGTCCAAGTGGGCCTCGCGACTTTACCTTCCGTGGCTGGAAACAGGTTGTCGCCGTCGCTCTTGGTTTCCGCTAATTTGCCCGTTCTGAGCAGCACTTCTGCGAAGCTCTCGTGGGTGCTGTGCTGGTACGTGGTGTACGTCGCTTCATCCTGCACGAAAACCAATGAGAGGGCGGCTGAAAAATGGCGTCCTTTATGCCACCCATTGAAGGTCGAAATGAGTTCTACTTTCTGAACACAGGTGGTGTTTAAATATTGAGCTACTCAACTAAGACACGCAAATACAATCAGTGCGGTAGCATCTTCTGAAGACGCTTTAATCGTCTCAGAATGGGCAGCAGCCATTAACTTATGATTAGATAACCCTTATCTACAGGTGCCCCCCGCCTCGCGCGAGTCATTCATTGTACAGGTGCTAATGAGGTCTTTGAAATCAGAGCTGCGCGCGCGCACTCCACTCACCTGGGCGATGAATGGGCTGGCGATGATGGACTCGTAGAAGGGATGGCAGCCCTGCTTCTCCAGCCCTGCGTTGGAGCCCGCCATGCTTCTCAGGGCATCTCCAAATCCTTGGGCCTGTGGGGAAGATGGCGGGAAAGCAATTAATACTGCGACGCCTGCGAGTGTGTCTCAGGAAACAAACTGAAAGAAAGAGACCACTCGCTGGATCAAACACGGTGAATGGCAGCAAGGAATCCTGCCACACAGACCCGCGACCTCTAAGGGACTTCGACTTGAACCAGGAGCCCTAAAAAATGGCCCTATTAAATAGGGGCCAGCCAGTGCTGACCCACGAGTCTTCGCCGGCTTGGGCTTGTCTGGAAGACCCTATCCTCCAGTCAAATCATTCTAAGTAACACAGTTGCCTATTTTGTTTTGTTTGCTTTGCAGATGTTTCGGTTGAGTACACTAGGTCACAGTACTGTACTACGTGAAATTTAATAACATTTACCATTTCAAAACACAAACTCCTCTCAGACTCTGTGGCAAAGACTGTCTCTCCCACCCAATGACCCGACATTGTCAACACAAATAAGTCAAAAGTCAAACCTGCGCGTGGCGTGCACTGGAGAAGAGGTCAATATTATTATTATCGAGAAACAATATGGTATTTTAAACTACAAATAAACAAACATTTTGGTTTATACAGCTGATATATATATTTGTACAGTTTTATATCGTTTGCACAGTTCACACGCTGCTCTCACATTAATAAATCTAAGGAAGTGAGGCACAGTGAAGCAAAGTGATAGGCCTAATATCACACAGCACGGTCAAATGGGAGCCAGGGCTCAAGCCAGGTTTCACAGTGACAAATCACGAAATTCTGCTACTGGACAAGGTCTACTGCCCACCGGAGTTTTACAAAAATGAACAATCTTTTGGGCTTAGTTGTATTTCAAGAGCTATACCTGGAAAATACACATCACAGGCTAAACCAATCCGACACTAGGTACGCGCTATGGAAACGAAATAAGACTCAGTCTCACGGAGTGGTAAAAGCACAAAGGGAAATATGCATTTTAACACATGAAGCAATATAGCACACTGCATCGTTTAGAAACATTTTCCTTAGCACATAGAGAAGGGTAAGACAGTGCAATCTATTTATGCTTTCATGGCTATTGTCTTCCCTGAATTAACAATCACTACTTCAGACAAACCCTACAAAACACCCAAAAGGAGCTTGGCCTTAGCTTACAAATATTCAGTAGGACAGATCTGCAACATGCTGATCCAGTCTGTAGATTCACTTCCATTTACTTGTTCTGCATTTACAATGCAAAGCCACGAGACACACATTTTTAATTTATGTGATACACTGTGCCTAATCTGGTCTGACATTCATGGTTGGCATGCACACTCTATGACTGTACAAATAGCACTGCAGTAACTGTCTGAAAGCGCAAAAGGGATTAAAAACTTTTTTTTGTCTTGCGGGAAGCATGTGCTGATTGTGGTCAATGGTTTGGCGACTGAGATATCATTAGTTTTTTATTAAGAAAAAAAGGAGTATGCAGTTCCCCTGGATAAAACCTATTTAGACAGTTGAAAACAAAAGTGAGTGAAGGCACACAGGAGGGGGATCCTCCTTTTCGGAACTAGAGACCTCACACACCCAGCAAGCTAGGTGTCATGCTTCATCATATGGGTTCGCCCCTCGTCGGGTCGGCGGTGCAATACCCGACTGGCACCCAAAAAGGGGCTCTTTAGAGGGGATCTTTTGTTCCTGCCGTACGGTGCTGTGGGTATGAGGGCCCTAGGGAATGGTAGTGAAGGGTGTAGATGTGTGTAGGTGATTTTAAAAGAGGTTGGGTAGTCCACAAGGGCATTTTAATAAAGTGGTAACCCACCTCGCTAAAAACAAGGAGAGTGGTTGCTCATCAGGCTTGAAGGTCCGTGAAAGCAAAAACCTACTCCAAATAATAATGGTCGACATGTTTCATGCTATTGTGTTCAAAGCGATACTGAGCATTTCTTTAAGACCAAGTGAAACTATCTACACTACGAGGTGTTCATTTCCTAATATAGTATAATGTGTGCCCGGTTCCGCCTTGTAGAAACCCGCATTACAAGAAGCGTGTGCTTCTATGGATTCCCCCGGCGTTTAGACACCACGCTGTAGATGTCCTCTCCGCAATGGGAGCCGTGCCAATCTCCTAACCGACGCTATCGTCGAGGGTCCGGCGGAACTGCGTACTCCTTTTTTGATACTGTGCTACAAGGGCGCGTGCACTGGACACCGTTAACAAAGCCCTGCCTGTCCCTCTTGTTGTTTGTAATATCATTAGTTTTCCCTGAGGAGCACAAAGTTAGTAATCCCTGTATACACCTGAATACTATCTGCAGCTCCCTGTGTGGCAATTACTTTGAAATACTTTTCCTCAACCTAAGGATGGACACACGGGTGGTCCACTTTACATTTAATGCAAATCAAACAGAATGACAAGGGCCATACACCTTTAATTTGTGCAATGTGTAGAGCAAATTGAAAACTGTGAGTTGCTTCATTTGGAGACCCCTGACTCTGCTCGCAGGCAGGTCGCTCACCACGCTGCTGCACGGCTCTGCCTGCATTGTTTTTGCCTAATCTTGTATTTTTTTCCCTGTGCCTAACTTGCTTTCTTGCCCAGACTTGTTTTTATTCCTCTGTGCCTGTATTTGCTTTCTTGCCCAGACTTGTTTTTATTGCTCTGTGCCTGTCCTTGTTTTCTTGCCTAAACTTGTTTTTCCTTCCTGTGCCCAGCTCTCCTGCGGCCCCCGCCCGTTTTTCCTGCCGCTGCGCACCTGCGGCCCGCCCCCTTGCAATCCCATTCGCCACCCCGCTCCCGCCTCCCAGCTGCTCCTTCCGCCCACATCCCCTCATTCGGAGGCCGCGCCACTGGCGCGCTGGTGGCGCGCCTAAGGCAAGCCTGTCTGCGCCCATCCGCGCCTGGACCTCGCCCAGCGCCAGGACTCCTGGACCCCGCGAACTCCACGACGCCCGACACCACTACGATTCCAGAACCCTCCACGCACTCAACACCAGACAATCACACACCTGCTTCCTGGCCACCCCGAAGCGCACACACAGAGCTTTCACCTGCCGGAACTGCAGCTTCACAAGCATCCGCCCCACCATGCTGCCGACCAGGAAAGAACCCAACCACCTCAGATGCATCCTTCTCAACACCCGCTCTGCCCGCAAACACGCCGTTGAACTCTGGGACCTACTCGACTCAACCTCCCCAGACGTCGCCTTTCTGACGGAGACCTGGCTGAACCCCGCCTCGGCACCCGACATAGCCATAGCCGTCCCGGAAGGCTACAAGATCACCCGCAGGGACCGCACCAACGGAGCAGGAGGAGGAATGGCCATCGTCCACAGGAACACACTCGGAGTCTCGACCAACACCGACGACACCCTCAGCACCATCAAACACCTGCACTTCCAGATCCACACCGACCCCAACACTACCCTCAGAGGAACCCTCATCTACAGACCCCCCAGACCCTGACCACAGTTCAGCGACTCCATCGCCGACTTCGTCAGCACACACGCCCTTGCCTCCACGGACTACATCCTCCTCGGGGACCTGAACTTCCACCTCAAGAACAACAACGACACCAACTCCACCACCCTGATCGACAACCTAGCCAACCTCGGACTCAGACAACTTGTCAGAACACCCACCCACTCCGCTGGTCACACGCTTGACCCCATCTTCTCCGCAAGCCCCCACGTCTCCTTCAACCACACCACCGAACTCCACTGGACCGACCATCGCTGCATCCACTTCACCTTCAAGAAACCCACCACGCACCACAGCACCCAACAGATGACTCGCCACTACTGGAGCAAAGTCAACGAAGACCAGCTAACCACCACCCTTGCCCAGAGCGCACCCGCCGACCCCACCGACCCCGACACCGCCGCTCGCAACCTCAGACAGTGGATCAACGACTGCGCCAACACCCTCGCCCCGATCAAGCAACCCTTCAACAGTCACACCAACAAGAAAGCCAGCTGGTTCACTGAAGACCTCCGGGCCTCCAAGCAAACCTGCCAAAAGCTGGAGACGATCTGGCTCCGTAAACGAACATCGGAAAGCGACGCAGCCCACAAGAGCGCCACCCACAGACACCATCACCTCATCCGATCCTCCAAAAGGGCCTCCTTCAAAGACCACCTAGACAACAACGCACACAACAGCAAAGAGCTCTTTAACATCGTGATGGAACTCTCCAACCCCAGCTCCAACACCAACGACGTCCCACCCTCGCAAGACCTGTGTGACTCCCTGGCCACCTTCTTCCACCGCAAGATTGCAGACATCCACGACAGCTTCAATGCCACGACCACCCCGACAACCACTGAGACCTCCGCCCCCACAACCATCATCCGCAACAACCACCTGCTCTCCAGGACCAACATCAACGACGACGAAACCATCAAGATCATGAACACCATCCACTCACGATCTCCGTCAGACCCATGCCCACACCACATCTTCAACAAAGCCATCGCACCCCATCTCCGGAAAGTCATTAACACCTCCTTCCAGACAGCAACCTTCCCGGAGAGCTGGAAGCATGCTGAGATCAAGCCTTACTCAAGAAACCCAAGGCGGACCCCAAGGACCTCAAGAACTTCCGGCCCATCTCCCTGGTCCCGTCATCGAGAAGACCGTCAACGAAAAACTGACCCGCCACCTCAAGGAGAACAACATCCTGGACCCTTCCCAGTCCGGGTTCCGCAGTAACCACAGCACCGAGACTGTCCTCATCACCGCCACCGATGACATCAAGTCCCTGCTGGACAACGGAGAAACGGCAGCCCTCATCCTCCTGGACCTGTCAGCCGCCTTCGACACAGTCTGCCACCACACACTACGAACACGCCTCTACAACGCCGGGATCCAAGAGAAAGCCCTGGACTGGATCACCTCCTTCCTCTCTGGCAGAACACAGAGCGTCCCCTTCCCCCCTTCCGCTCTGAAGCCACCGAGATCATCTGCGGCGTACCCCAGGGCTCATCCCTCAGCCTAACTCTGTTTAACATCTACATGGCACTGCTCGCCCACGTCGTCTGCTGGCACAACCTCAACATCATCCCCTACGCCGATGACACCCAGCTGATCCTCTCCCTCACCAATGACCCCCACACCACCAAAACCAACCTTCACGTAGGAATGAAGGCCATCGCTGAATGGATGAGGAACCGCCGACTGAAGCTGAACTCGGACAAGACGGAGGTCCTCACCCTTGATTCCACCCCTTCAGCCTGGGACGACTCCTGGTGGCTGACCGCACTGGAAACCGCCCCAACACCCACCGATCACGCACGCAACCTAGGGGTCATCCTTGACTCCACCCTCTCCATGACTAAACAGGTCAACGCTGTCTCCATCTCCTGCTTCAACACCCTCCGCATGCTCCGCAGGATCTACAAGTGGATCCCCACGGAAAGAGAAGAACGGTCACCCAGGCCCTCGTCAGCAGCAGGTTGGACTACGGAAACGCCCTCTACGCAGGAGCCCCGGCCAAACTCGTGAGACGACTTCAAAGCATCCAGAACGCCTCTGCACGCCTGAGCCTCGACATCCCTCGCCGCCCCCACATCACACCCCACCTGAGAGACCTGCACTGGCTCCCGGTCAACAAGAGGATAACCTTCAAGCTCCTCACCCACGCACACAAGGCACTCCACAACACCGGACCAACTTACCTCAACAGACTACTCAGCTTCTACACCCCCACCCGCCAGCTCCGCTCCGCTGACCTCGCCCTCGCCATAGTCCCTCGCTTCCGAAGAGCAACCTCTGGCAGCAGATCGTTCTCCCACCTCGCCGCCAAGACCTGGAACACCCTCCCCATCCAGCTACGGCAGACCCAAGACCTGCTGACCTTCAGAAAACTCCTCAAGACTTGGCTTTTCGAGCAATAGCAGCATTCCCCACCCCAGCGCCTTGAGACCCTCACGGGTGAGTAGTGCGCTTTACAAATGATATGATTGATTGATTGACAATGTAGAAGATAGAAATGGACAAGACACTATTGAAAATGTTATGGATTCTAACAAACATGGGAGCAACCACAATTTAGTATAGATGGCACACACTAACCAAATACTTGGGCAAACTCAGGAATTAAGTGCTCCCATAATCAAGGTGGGAGACTCCTATGGCTGTGACTATTGAGGAATTACTCTCTCTCTGGGCAATGGGATCACATTAACTGTTTGCAGGTGGCAGAAGTCTCAGTTGAATGAGATTTCGAAGACAAATATATATTAAAAAATAACTCTAGGTTATGGATACATAGTACGCTCAGTTGGCCAGAAGTCATAACATCAAAAAGCTTTCCTCACAACAAAAACCAGGTGGCTTCACTAAGGCTTAGAACGTTTGGCATTTGCAAGTTGCCATTCAAGGGGGATACAAATGCCATCAGGTTGCCTTCTGAAAGATACTGAGGAATTTGAGCCATTTTGAGACACAGAAAGGTACTGAGGAAACTTAGGTATTAAATGGTGAGCGTGAGACAATATCTTGTACTACAAAATATAACTTATTCTTCCACTCACATTCTTTCAAAAGCCCTATTACCAGTAACGTGTGCTCATTTTGCTGCTGAACGTCTAAATGCAAAATTAGTCCAAGAGAAGAATGTTAGAAAAGGTGAAATTGCAATAGCAAAACCTTTAATCTCCAGCTATAAGACGCAGACGTTGGATGTGGCTTTCTGTCATTTAACTATACTCCTCTCTAACTAAATCACACAAGTGCAGACAAGTGAATCACTTATGTCATTTGAATGCATATCTCCCTAGCTGAAACTTTACAAAAGCACTGTAAAGCCAAGTAAGGCTGAAGCATAAGAGTGGACCAGTCCACTTCCACAATGCAGGTGTAAAGGCTTAACAGTTAGTGGGATTGATACAGAGGGATGTGGTTTAGCAAACTGGAACATTTTTCCACAGTAAAACGTTTGTAAGTCCTGTTGAAAAGCAGAGAGACATTACGGTTCCTAAACCGATCATAGCTGATATCAAACTGTGCTCAAACAAGCCTCTCTTATGAAAGATATTTCTGGTAACTAGGCTTAACCATTAGGAAAAATGGCAGCATGAATGCCTATGAGGTACCCTCGCTGCCAATCCATCTAGCTAAGTAAATCACTGTGTCATTCGCATATACAGTGTGTCCTTGCTGCCACCATGTCCTTAAGAGCGACCTCTGAGAAAGCTAGTGTTTTAATGACAGGGGAAGAGACGATCACTGCCCAGGACCCTTCCACAAACCTGACAAGGATGCACTTGGGTTTGCAATGAAGGACAATGGTACTGCAAGCAAAATCATTCTTACGTCGTCTTCAATCTCTAGAGTGTTAGACGGGGACCCTGAGGGTCGGCCGGATCCTGAGGGAGAGATCCCCGAGGGGGACCGTCTCCGGTGGTCGTACAGGCAAGTTACTTCCCTCCCCACAAACAGGCACCACACCAAGTCGAGTTCAATACTTTATATAAGGTTCGTAAGGCAAGGTTATCAGCGATACAGGATATCTCGGACCCGGGGGTCCTCTCACTTCTAGTCTCTGTAGGGAAAGGGGGTAGCGGGACAGTCTTGGTACCGGATCGGTGCCGGTAATGGTAAGAGGCGAGCTCGCAATCCTCGAGCTGGAGTGTCTGTGGATCGGGCCGCGGCAGCGCCAGCCGGCCAAGATGATGGTTTCACGAGGCAGAGGGCCGCGGCAGCGCCAGCAGGCCAAGACGATGGTTTCACGAGGCAGAGGGCCGCGGCAGCGCCAGCAGGCCAAGACGATGGTTTCACGAGGCAGAGGGCCGCGGCAGCGCCAGCAGGCCAAGACGATGGTTTCACGAGGCAGAGGGCCGCGGCAGCGCCAGCAGGCCAAGACGATGGTTTCACGAGGCAGAGGGCCGCGGCAGCGCCAGCAGGCCAATCACGGATGAGTTCTTCTCGGGTCTCTCGACTCCAGGATACAACTGCCTTCCTGGTCTGGCGCTGCCCCAGTTATAGGTCTGGTCCCCTTTGATGTCCGGATCCTCGCGCCTGGGGGCCGGGAGGTCCGGGATGAGGGAGTCCAGACACCCAGCAGGGGGGTGGAGCCAGTGCCCAGGGCGGCCTGGGGTGATCGACACCTGGCGGAGGAGAGCCGTTGACGATTCCTTCTCCCATTGACTCGCCAAGTGGTCACTCTGCCTCCTGGGGGGAGGTTGGTGCCTCGATGGCGGGCCCGGCCGGGCCCAGGGTTAGGGTCGAGTTGAGGCCACGCGGCCTCGTGCTGCAGTGCCCCAAGATGGCGGCCGGGTCGATGTCGTGGTGTGGATGGTGACCCGGGCCAGCTGGGTCCGGAGCTGGTGCCTTGTAGTGGAGGGATTGCAGGGTACTTTGGGTGGTCGGTTGGGGACTCTGGCTGGGGATGCAGGGAGAGCCAGGGTCCCGGTCCCATTGCGGGGAGGGGGGACAGCCCGAACATGCGGCCTGTCCAACATGCGTCCCCCCAGCTGAAGGCGGGGAGAGTCAGCCATCTTCCTGGGGACTCTCCTCGCTGAGGCGGAAAAAGCGTGACAGGCCGTCGGCGTTGGCGTGGTCCTGGCCTGGACGATGTTCCACCGTGAAGTCCATCCCCTGCAGGGAGATGGACCAGCGCAACAGCTTCGGGTTCTCCCCCCGCATTTGCATCAGCCCTTGCAGGGGTCGGTGGTCTGTTTGCACCCGGAAGTGGGTGCCGAAGAGGTATGGCCGGAGCTTCTTGAGTGCCCAGACTACGGCGAAGGCCTCTCTCTCAATGGTGCTCCAGCGCTGTTCTCGGGGCAAGAGGCGTCTGCTGATGAAGACCACCGGATGGTCGACCCCTTCGGCGTTGAGTTGGGAGAGGAAGGCCCCCACACCATGATCGGAGGCGTCCGTCTGCACAATGAATTCCCGGCTGTAGTCGGGAGCCTGGAGCACGGGGGCCGTGCACATGGCGGTCTTTAGTTTCTCGAAGGCCGATTGGCAGTCCGGGGTCCAGTTGACGGTTTTGGGGCCCTTCTTGGAGGTGAGCTCTGTGAGGGGCCCTACGATGCTACCATAGTCCTTCACGAACCGCCGGTAGTATCCGGTGAGCCCCAGGAAGGCCCGGACCTCCGTTTGGGTCGTAGGGGGTTGCCAGGCCTGGATGGCAGCAATCTTGAGTTGGAGAGGGGCCACCAGCCCGCTTCCCACTTGGTGTCCCAGGTAGGTCACGGACCCTTGGCCAACCTGGCACTTGCTGGCCTTGATGGTGAGCCCGGCTTGCTGGAGGGCGTGTAGAACCTCCCGCAGGTGGCGGAGGTGGTCGGTCCACTGGTGGCTGTACACAGCAATGTCGTCCAGGTAGGCGGCACTGAAGTCTTCCAGGCCCGCCAGTACCTGGTTTACCAGCCGTTGGAACGTTGCCGGGGCGTTTTTCATGCCGAAGGGCATGACTTTAAAGTGGTAGTGCCCGTCTGGGGTAGAGAAGGCGGATCGTTCTTGGGCCCGAGGGGTGAGGCCGATCTGCCAGTAGCCCGCTGTGAGGTCGAAGATGCTCAGGTAGCGGGCGGCCCCCATCCGGTCAATTAACTCGTCGGCCCGGGGGATGGGATGAGCGTCGGTCCGGGTCACTGCATTCAGCCCACGATAGTCCACGCAGAACCGGAGCTCAGGGGCAACGCCCGGGGCAGCTGCCTTGGGAACCAGGACGACTGGGCTCGCCCAGGGGCTGTCTGAGGGTTCGATCACTCCTAGGGTCAGCATTTTGGATACCTCGGTCTGGATGCAGGCTCGTACCCGGTCTGGTACGCGGTACGCCCGGTGTCGAATAGGAGGGCTGTCCCCGGTGTCCACATCGTGGAGGCACCAGGGGGTGACTCCGGGGGTGAGGGAGAACAGGGAGGCGAACTGTCTCAGGAGCCTTTGGCAGTCTTGGCGTTGCTCCGGGGACAGGGTCTCGGAGAGCTGGACCCCTTCCACTGGGCCATCCTGCTCGAAGGCCCTCAGTAAGTCCGGAAGGGGTTCGGAGTCTTCTTCTGTCCCATTATCGGTAGCCATCAGGAGGCTGAGCTCGGATCGCACAAAATGGGGTTTTAGCCTGTTGGCATGGAGGACTCGTAGGGGGTTCCGGGCAGTCTCCATGTCGATTAAATAGGTGACGGGCCCTTTGCGTTCGATTACCTTGAAGGGCCCGGACCATCGGTCTTGGAGTGCACAGGGTTCAACCGGGGACATCACCCAGACCTGTTGTCCCGGTTCGAACTCAATGGAGGACGCGTGTTGATCGTACCACCTCTTCATGTCCTCCTGACTGGCCTCGAGGTTGGCTTTGGCGGCGTCTCGGAACCGCCGGGTCTGGTTGCGGAGAGCCAGGAGGTACCTGTAGATGTCCGGGGGAGTTTTCTGGGGAGGCTGCTCCCAACCTTCCTTGACTAGGCTGAGGGGGCCCCGGACGGGGTGCCCGTACAGGAGTTCAAATGGGCTGAAGCCGAGGGACTTCTGCGGGACCTCCCGATAGGCAAACAGGAGGCATGGAAGTAGCACGTCCCACTGGCGTCGAAGGGGTTCTTCTAGGCCCATAATCATCCCCTTGAGGGTGCGGTTGAATCTCTCGACCAGTCCGTTTCCTTGCGGGTGATAGGGGGTCGTGAATTTGTAGGTGACCCCGCATTGTTGCCAAAGAGACTTCATATATCTGGAGATAAAGTTCGTGCCCCTGTCACTGACGACCTCCCGGGGGAACCCCACCCGGGAGAAGATCCCCATCAGAGCCCGGCCCACCACGGGGGCCGTCACCGTCCGAAGAGGGATGGCCTCGGGATAGCGAGTGGCGTGGTCTACGAGGACCAGGATGAACCGGTGTCCTTGGGCTGTTCGAGGGTCGAGGGGCCCCACAATGTCTATCCCCACTCGTTCAAACGGGGTGGTGACGACAGGAAAGGGTTGTAGCGGTGCTTTGATTTTTCGGCCACTTTTTCCGCTGGCCTGGCAGGTGGGGCAGGCCTTGCAGTGGTTGGTGACATCCTTTCGCATGTGGGGCCAGAAAAAATGGGTCACCAGGCGGTCGTATGTTTTATCCTGCCCCAGGTGTCCGGCCAGGGGGACATCGTGGGCTAAGTTCAGGAGGAAGTCTCGGAAGCGAAGGGGCACCACCAGCACCCGACTGGCCCCTAGTTCTGCCACTTTCTGCTCGCTGTAGAGCAGGTCTTGGTCCCAGTAGATCCAGTGGGCCCCCGAGGTATCCCCGGTGCTCTGGGCCAGGGCTTGCTGCCGGAGTCCTTCGAGAGAGGGACATGTCTTCTGTTCGGCCCGGAATTGTTCCTGAGTTGGGCCTCCCTCCTGCCGCCATTGTGCCAGGTCAGGGACGTCCCGAAGCTGGTCGGCTCCTTCTTCTGGTTGGGTCGAGGGACTGGCGTCTGGGGCGGCCTCCTCTGGGATGAGTGCGGGAGGAGGTTCTGGCCACTCGGGCTCTTCTGGACTGGGGACCGCGCGGGCGGTCATGGACCGGGTCGTGACGCAGATCCATTCGGGGAGGCCGAGCATCCCCAGGTGCTCCCTCCGTTCGACAGCTGCCCAGGGAGAGCTTTCAAGGTCGTTTCCTAGGAGGCAGTCCACGGGGGCATCATCGCGGACAGTTACCTTTAACATCCCCGTTACTACTCCCCACTCGAAGGGGACGCAGGCCATGTGGCATAGGCTTTCGGAATTGTCTGCTGAGCGGACAGGGCAAAGAATGTTCGGCAGGATTTGGTCTGGAGTGACGAGGTGGCGTCGGACCGCGGTTACACTGGCCCCGGTGTCGCGGAGGGCTTCCGCCCGGCGGCCATTAATGTTGACCCATTGACTGTACTTCTGCGTGTTGGCGGGAAGGGGGGCCCGCGGAATCATGTCTCTCTCCCCTAAGCAGACCAGTGCCATGGCGGCGGGTGCCCATTCCGATGGATCGGTCTCGTACTCTTCTTGGTCTTCTGGGCTTAGTTCTTCTCCTAGGGCGGCCGCTGCAACCTGGCGGGGGGTAGTGTTCGGATTCTTTGGGCAGTTGGGATCACTGGCGTAGTGGCCGGGCCGCTGGCATCTGTGGCACGTAATGTTGGCCCGGAAACCGGCCCGGACGGCAGGGCTTCCTCGGCCAACCGGGGTCGAGGGATTGCTGGGGGGTGACGAGGGGCCGGGGTCTCTCCCCCGACCTTGGCCTCCTCCTCCTCCTCGGGGGCGATGGGGCCCTAGGTACGGCCTGGATGGTTCGCTGGGTGCGTTCCGGCCAACTCGGGTGCTTTCCCACCGGTCGGCTTCGGCGGCGAGTTGTCGAGGTTCGGTTAGCTTACTGTCCAAGAGGTGTTGCCGGAGCTCCACGAAGCAGTTGTTCGATAGGTGCTCCCATACGATAAGGTCAAAGAGTTGTTCGTAGGTGGTCACTTTGTTGCCCTTGATCCACCCCTCGAAGGCTCGGCTAAAAAAATTCACGTACTCCACCCAAGTTGTACCCGGAATCCGTTTGCAGTCGCGGAACCGTTGGCGGTACATCTCAGGTGTTAGAAACGGGACCCCGGCCGGCCAAGACTCGCGTCGAGGTCAGTCAGGGATCACCATTTCTAAGGTCAGGGCTAGGGAGTCACACACCAAGATAACCCCCGCTCACCCTCTAGGTAACGTGGCGCGAGCAGCAAGGCTAATCTCAGAGGCGATGTGTAAAGCGTTTGCGCGCGCACCCCAGCGACAACAACCAAAGGCCCACCACAAAGGAAACTCCACACAAGGTTATATCAAAAATAGCCTTTGTATTATAATAATAAGAACACATTAGATAACACACACACTTTACAATGTGCCAACAGGCACGGGCAAGATTTACAAGGGATTATGTACAGGACAGGGCCACCTGGACCACTGTCAGGGGTATGCACTTGTTAGAAATAATACTTGTAGGTATAACACTTTAGCACATAAACATACAATGACTGTAACACAGAAATAGTAAATGTAGCATACAACCAGTAACTACTGGTAAAGGGAAAATACCTCCTACGCCACCCTAGTCTCTGTAGGGAAATCACGCAGGGAGCTAGGACCTATGGAAGGAAAACCTATCACCTACTACGCCACCCTCGTCTCTGTAGGGAAATCACGCAGGGAGCTAGGACCTTATCATCAGGACCTATGGAAGGAAAACCTATCACCTCCTACGCCACCCTAGTCTCTGTAGGGAAATCACGCAGGGGGAAGGAAACCTAAGATAATCACCTAGGCAAGTAACATTTAGCAAAGGCAATCAAACATCAACTTTCCTCTAAGCAGGTTACTTTTAGCAAAGGGAAATAAAAGAACAAGGCATTACCTAAGCAGGTCACTTTTAGCAAAGGTAATGACACAACCAATCCTCTAAGCAGGTCACTTTTAGCAAAGGGGATAAACACATAAAGAATTACCTAAGCAGGTCACTTTTAGCAAAGGTAATAATAAACAAGAATTGCACATGTAACATTAAAACACATTCAGAGGTGCAGGTAGAACATTTGCGCACAAATCAAATGAGCAGTAATCATAAATTGCGCAGGGTGCACATGGCACAACACTAGAAAGGTCCCTCAGGCCAACTGGCCTCGAAAGGGGCTGAATGCCCTGAGTCTCAATGTCAGGGAAGGCTGCGCAGGCAGCACACAAAAGCCTAAACGTAGCAACTGTCCACTAAGTGCTGGACAGTTATGAATAGCAGGTAGGCAAACGTTGGAGCCATGTGGGCTCAAGAACAATGGTGGGGAGACACAGCGTGGGAGCCTCGGGGCTACAACCAACAAACTGGGCCCCCCAAGAGCCTCTCAGGGCTCGTGGACAAATAGGCACAAAAGAGCTCGGCGCTCTAAATCAATGAAAATGCCCCCAGAGCCTCTCTCAGGGCTCTAACTCGATGTGGGCGATGAGCCTCGCTGGGCTCGTAGAACAACTATGGCTGTGAGCCTCTCTGGGCTCGGAGAACGATGGGGCTGGGTCTGAGCCTCGCCGGCTCACAAACAGAATTGCCCCTCAGAGCCTCGGGGCTCTCAAATTAACATAGGGCGGGAGCCTCGCAGGCTCAACAAAGATCAATTGCCCCACTCGTTGGAGTCCCTCACGGGGGACTCAGAACAAAGAAATGCCCCTTGCGTTGGAGCGGCCCTCTCCCAACGGGGCCGCTCGCAGAACAACAACGAACCCGCCCCCGCACTCACCGGATCTCCACTGGTGCAGCGGGAGGCGGGAAACACGGCCGGCTTTTCTCCTTTCCCAACGGGGCCTCGGCAGGCTGCTTCCTGCTTCTCCGGCAGGCAGCCAATCACGTCGCGAGTCACCCGGCGAGCCTCCGGCAGCTGTAACCAATCACAGCGCGGCTCTCCGGGTGACGTCAGCGGCTGCACTCGCTCGGTCCCGGGGCTGTGGCGGTGATCTGCTGGGCAATGCCGGGTGGGCACCGGCCTTCAAAAATAAATATAAAGCGAGGTGGGCACTCGCAAATTCAAATAAAGGGGCACAGCCCAAAAAGGGCAATAACTACAGCCACAGGTGCGGCGTGGGCAGCCGCGAACCGGCGGCAACACGCAGGGCGGCCCCTGCTTTCCCCACGCAAAATGCGGGGCGGGAAAGCGCGATCGGCAATGTCAATAAAGCGCTCCCAAGCGCTCTGGGAGCAAAGGAGGAGCGCGCTCAGCGCTAAAAGGGAAATAAAGCGCTCCTAGCGCTATAAATCAAAATAAGAGTGCTTCCAGGCACAGCAAAGCTCCAGCAGGGTCTGGAGGCAGGCAGAGGGGCAAGGCAGGGCCAGAGCCAGCACACTGGGTCTCCAGGCAGGGAGACAAGCCAAGTGGCGGTCCTCCTGGCCCCAGCAGCAGCAACAGCCCCCTCTGGCAAGGATCCTAGAAGAGAACAATTTCTGTGGGGACACAGCCCCATATTTATACAGAGAAATCCTTTGTTAGGAGGTGCAGGGTGGGGGGAAACCAGTTGCAGCTGGCTTGGGAGTACCCTTGATGGCCCAACCACCCCTTTCATTCACTGGGGAGGCTAGGGTCATTAGACAAACCACAGGGGGGCGGAGCCAGCATTGTGTGGGGAAAACCCAGCCCATCCAGGACACAGATCTACTCCTCCCACACATCACTCAGGCTGATCTCACACTCACCACCGGGCAGACCCATCCAGACTTCCTGGAGCCTGGCATGCCAGCCAGCTCCAGCCAATCACGCTCCACTATCCTCACTGCACACATACATCAATGTCCAGAAGTAGCACTTCCCTTCTAGACACACACAAGCCGCACATACCATTGCACAGCATTCGCTCTCACGAGTTCATACATACTAAACTCGAGCCTGCACTCCCCACACATCAGGAACTACCAGGGCACACACATTCCCCATGCATTCCTATGGGAGGGCAGGCCAGCCATACTACACGCACGCACTTTCACTCTGGGACACAGGGAAAAAGTGCGCCAAGACCCAAAAATCACTACACAGGGTCACAAATAAAGGCAAAAAGATTAGGGGTGAACCTGCCCTAAGGCCCAAGTCTAACACGACCCCCTTCCAGCCAAAACGCAGGGCAGACCGATCACCACCGTGATGGGCTTCCCTGCTTGGGGCGATAAAACAAGGACGCGGGCCCACAACTGCAGGGACACCCTCCTGTTTTACGCCACGGTGAACCCCTAGGGTTCCTTCTAAAACTACTGTAGGGACTAACTGGGGTACCCCACTGATACTCTCCAGATGCCCTCGGCCAGGACCAGGTCCTAGGCCACCCAGGTACCACTGGATCCTGCCTACTCACAAAGTGGGGGGTAGTAACCCCTGGCACATAATAGCCATGCTCCACTCTTCCTGTCTGTAAGACAGGGCTAGACTGCCACTGGTTCTCCAGCCTAGGGTCTACAACCTTAGGTGGACCAGGAGTCTCAGGGAAGGCTCTCCTCCCCTTACCTCTTCTCCTAGGGTTCCTCCTCCTCCTGCGAGGGGTCCCCTCTAAACAACATTCTCCCAACCTAGGGTTTAACCCCTCAGGTGGTACCGGGGTCAGAGGTGGGCTCTCCCACCCTCTGCACCCCCTTCCAGAGTCCTGCTCCCTCCCAACCGGGGCGGTACATCTGGAAAAAGAACTGGTCAGGACACTGATTACAGTAGTCCCACCCTTCAGGTCAGGCGGATCCTGAACCTGGCCATCCAACCTCTGGTCTAAAACCTTTGGTGGAACCAATGCCTGACATTCCAGGACTTCTGGGGACTCACACACCATCCCCCTGAGGCTAGCAAATGACACATATGTTGTGTGACTGTCTGCCTGGCGCAGATCTCCCGCCTCCTGTCCACCTGACAGTGCGCAAAGGTCCCCCAGCACAGAAGTGGTGTCACCATGGTCACTACACGGGATCCTAGCCCCACTGGGTAGTCCCTGACCCACTGGTTCTTCCACTGGGGAACTCCCCCAATCACTCCTCACGCTGGACTCCGGTACTCTCCCTACTGGAGCAGTACTGCCAGACTCTATAACCATGGAAGCTCCGCTTACAGATGCTCCAGGTTCTCTACCCACTAGGAGATCTCCCTCAAGTGAACTAACAGGCAAGTCTAGGTTCCCTTCCTGGTGTTCCCTAAAGGAACCATCCAGGCTCTGTGACAAGGCTTCGGGCGTCTGGGGACTCTCGGTCACACACTCACTCCCGCTCCACTGAGACAGGCAGTCAGCCCCTACACCCTCCTCACTAACCAAGGACCTAGCTGGGCTACTCTCACCCTCCTCCACCACACTGGGCTGGAAGACACCTGACCCACTATTGTTGGAATCACTCACTAGTGACTCAGAAGAACCTCTCGCACTGTCCCATCGCTCTGCTTCCGCTGCCAGCTCACATGCGCCAGACAATCCACACCCCAACAGGTGTGTGCGCAACCCTGGGGAACAACAACTGAGCAGGTGCTCTTTGACAATCAAATCAAAAAAGATGTCAAAATCATCTTCCGTGTGAACCTTTACCCAATCAAACAGTGTCCCACAACATTCGTCCTCAAAATCTTCCCAAGACTGGTGAGGCAGTTTTCTAAGATTCCTGAATCTCAACCTTAACTCTTCTTCTGGGAAAACAGGCACCATACTCGGGGAACTGAGAGTGGGACTGTCTACACTTATATTTAAAAAGCTGCCACCACTGGACTCCACCCTCTCTGGGGAATCCAGACAATTACAACTGTGCGCAGGGGAGAGTCTATCCTCTAGGGCTGCTCTCTCACGGATGATGGCCCTTCTCTCCAACTCTATCCTCTCCTGCGCTAAGAGTCTTTCGATCTCTAGCTGCGCCATAGCCTGGGCATGCTCTAACATGAGCTGTTCCATCGCTAACTGGTGCTCCCTTTCTTTCTCCCTATCTTCCCACTCTTCTGGGGACAGGACAAGGGATGGGGCGCTGGTACTGACACTGGGCCCAGCAAGGGACTCCCTACCTATGGGGTCCTCACTATCTGCTGGGGCCCAACCACTGTCATCATCCAACTCACATTCTTCATCAGAATCTTCAGGGCTCCCCACAGACTCACCACCCTCATGGCATGTGGCCTGGGCCCTTTCCTCGCTGCGCTCAAGATCCCTTTGATCCTTATACCATTGGATCAGGTGGTTCCTAAGTTGGTTCTCAGTATCTGACTCATCCACCCCTATGTCTCTCTCTCTACAGAACCTTTCCAACTCCTGCATACTGTACCAAACTAGATCACTGAGATCAAAAACAGGCTCCATTTTGGCAGACGTTCCAGAGACGAGATCACACAGGGAACCTGGGGGTCTGAGCTAAACAGGAGTACACAATTAACACAATTCAGCAAGATTCCTATCTCAGAACTTGCACTCCACTGTCCAGCGTAACACACACTCATTCACACACAACCCTCCCCTCGGACTGGTAAGGCAGTTTCTACCACCCCTGATTATCTCAACCTGACCACTAGCGACACAGGTACCAAACTCTGGGAGCAGGGCGGGGAACAAGGTACTGGACAAAATACAAATGACACCTTTCAGGAGAAGCAAAACTGAACTTCCCTAAAAACAATAATCCCAAAAATGTGGTTATCTAAAATTGCAGAGTTTTGAAGTGTGGCCTGTCGCCACTGTGGTACAACGCAAACGCAAGTCCAATCCGCACCGCTAGCCACCAATGTTAGAAACGGGACCCCGGCCGGCCAAGACTCGCGTCGAGGTCAGTCAGGGATCACCATTTCTAAGGTCAGGGCTAGGGAGTCACACACCAAGATAACCCCCGCTCACCCTCTAGGTAACGTGGCGCGAGCAGCAAGGCTAATCTCAGAGGCGATGTGTAAAGCGTTTGCGCGCGCACCCCAGCGACAACAACCAAAGGCCCACCACAAAGGAAACTCCACACAAGGTTATATCAAAAATAGCCTTTGTATTATAATAATAAGAACACATTAGATAACACACACACTTTACAATGTGCCAACAGGCACGGGCAAGATTTACAAGGGATTATGTACAGGACAGGGCCACCTGGACCACTGTCAGGGGTATGCACTTGTTAGAAATAATACTTGTAGGTATAACACTTTAGCACATAAACATACAATGACTGTAACACAGAAATAGTAAATGTAGCATACAACCAGTAACTACTGGTAAAGGGAAAATACCTCCTACGCCACCCTAGTCTCTGTAGGGAAATCACGCAGGGAGCTAGGACCTATGGAAGGAAAACCTATCACCTACTACGCCACCCTCGTCTCTGTAGGGAAATCACGCAGGGAGCTAGGACCTTATCATCAGGACCTATGGAAGGAAAACCTATCACCTCCTACGCCACCCTAGTCTCTGTAGGGAAATCACGCAGGGGGAAGGAAACCTAAGATAATCACCTAGGCAAGTAACATTTAGCAAAGGCAATCAAACATCAACTTTCCTCTAAGCAGGTTACTTTTAGCAAAGGGAAATAAAAGAACAAGGCATTACCTAAGCAGGTCACTTTTAGCAAAGGTAATGACACAACCAATCCTCTAAGCAGGTCACTTTTAGCAAAGGGGATAAACACATAAAGAATTACCTAAGCAGGTCACTTTTAGCAAAGGTAGTAATAAACAAGAATTGCACATGTAACATTAAAACACATTCAGAGGTGCAGGTAGAACATTTGCGCACAAATCAAATGAGCAGTAATCATAAATTGCGCAGGGTGCACATGGCACAACACTAGAAAGGTCCCTCAGGCCAACTGGCCTCGAAAGGGGCTGAATGCCCTGAGTCTCAATGTCAGGGAAGGCTGCGCAGGCAGCACACAAAAGCCTAAACGTAGCAACTGTCCACTAAGTGCTGGACAGTTATGAATAGCAGGTAGGCAAACGTTGGAGCCATGTGGGCTCAAGAACAATGGTGGGGAGACACAGCGTGGGAGCCTCGGGGCTACAACCAACAAACTGGGCCCCCCAAGAGCCTCTCAGGGCTCGTGGACAAATAGGCACAAAAGAGCTCGGCGCTCTAAATCAATGAAAATGCCCCCAGAGCCTCTCTCAGGGCTCTAACTCGATGTGGGCGATGAGCCTCGCTGGGCTCGTAGAACAACTATGGCTGTGAGCCTCTCTGGGCTCGGAGAACGATGGGGCTGGGTCTGAGCCTCGCCGGCTCACAAACAGAATTGCCCCTCAGAGCCTCGGGGCTCTCAAATTAACATAGGGCGGGAGCCTCGCAGGCTCAACAAAGATCAATTGCCCCACTCGTTGGAGTCCCTCACGGGGGACTCAGAACAAAGAAATGCCCCTTGCGTTGGAGCGGCCCTCTCCCAACGGGGCCGCTCGCAGAACAACAACGAACCCGCCCCCGCACTCACCGGATCTCCACTGGTGCAGCGGGAGGCGGGAAACACGGCCGGCTTTACTCCTTTCCCAACGGGGCCTCGGCAGGCTGCTTCCTGCTTCTCCGGCAGGCAGCCAATCACGTCGCGAGTCACCCGGCGAGCCTCCGGCAGCTGTAACCAATCACAGCGCGGCTCTCCGGGTGACGTCAGCGGCTGCACTCGCTCGGTCCCGGGGCTGTGGCGGTGATCTGCTGGGCAATGCCGGGTGGGCACCGGCCTTCAAAAATAAATATAAAGCGAGGTGGGCACTCGCAAATTCAAATAAAGGGGCACAGCCCAAAAAGGGCAATAACTACAGCCACAGGTGCGGCGTGGGCAGCCGCGAACCGGCGGCAACACGCAGGGCGGCCCCTGCTTTCCCCACGCAAAATGCGGGGCGGGAAAGCGCGATCGGCAATGTCAATAAAGCGCTCCCAAGCGCTCTGGGAGCAAAGGAGGAGCGCGCTCAGCGCTAAAAGGGAAATAAAGCGCTCCTAGCGCTATAAATCAAAATAAGAGTGCTTCCAGGCACAGCAAAGCTCCAGCAGGGTCTGGAGGCAGGCAGAGGGGCAAGGCAGGGCCAGAGCCAGCACACTGGGTCTCCAGGCAGGGAGACAAGCCAAGTGGCGGTCCTCCTGGCCCCAGCAGCAGCAACAGCCCCCTCTGGCAAGGATCCTAGAAGAGAACAATTTCTGTGGGGACACAGCCCCATATTTATACAGAGAAATCCTTTGTTAGGAGGTGCAGGGTGGGGGGAAACCAGTTGCAGCTGGCTTGGGAGTACCCTTGATGGCCCAACCACCCCTTTCATTCACTGGGGAGGCTAGGGTCATTAGACAAACCACAGGGGGGCGGAGCCAGCATTGTGTGGGGAAAACCCAGCCCATCCAGGACACAGATCTACTCCTCCCACACATCACTCAGGCTGATCTCACACTCACCACCGGGCAGACCCATCCAGACTTCCTGGAGCCTGGCATGCCAGCCAGCTCCAGCCAATCACGCTCCACTATCCTCACTGCACACATACATCAATGTCCAGAAGTAGCACTTCCCTTCTAGACACACACAAGCCGCACATACCATTGCGCAGCATTCGCTCTCACGAGTTCATACATACTAAACTCGAGCCTGCACTCCCCACACATCAGGAACTACCAGGGCACACACATTCCCCATGCATTCCTATGGGAGGGCAGGCCAGCCATACTACACGCACGCACTTTCACTCTGGGACACAGGGAAAAAGTGCGCCAAGACCCAAAAATCACTACACAGGGTCACAAATAAAGGCAAAAAGATTAGGGGTGAACCTGCCCTAAGGCCCAAGTCTAACATCAGGTGTGAGCCCGTATCGAGTGAGGAGGGCGGCCTTCATGTGGTCGTAGGAGGTCATCAGAGGGTCCGGGAGTTGCAGCAGGGCGTCCCGCCCTTCGTTGACAAATCTCCCCCATAATCCGGCTCCCCAATCGCTTCGGGGAATCCGGTGGGAGGTCATTGCCACCTCATAGGCTTTAAACCACTGCTGTATATCATCGTTCTTGTGGTATTCCCGGATGACATCTTTGGGGATGTGAACCTTGGGCTCGGTCGAGGCAGACGGGGTCGGTCGTTCGGGGAGCCCGAGGTCTCTATTCTGTTTCTGGATCTCCAGTTCTTTGAGATTGCGCTCATGTTCGTACGCTAGTTTCTTTTCCTCTAGCTCTCTCTGTTTCTGCTTCTCTTCTCGCTCCTCTCGGAGCCGTAAGTGTTCCAGAGTTATTTTTTGTTCCGCCAGCTTGAGTTCTCCATCCAAGCGCAGTCGGGCCAGTTCTAATTCGTGGAGTCTGCTTTTTTCTCTTTCTCGGATCTCTTCCAGGGAGAGACCCGCTCTTCTTTCTTCAGTTGGTGCGGGGCTCGTCTCGGTCGTTCGTGTTCGGGGTACGGCCGTACCTGTTTCTGCCCAAGCTTCTAGGGCTCGTTTGAAGTCTTCCTTGGTGCTAAGACCTGTGGTTGGAAGGCCAAGTTCTATGCAATATTGCTTCAGTTCCCGGTGGTTGTAGTCTTCCAATTTTTCCATCTGGAATTTTTCCGTTGTTCCGCTCTCTGTTGTCATGGTGGTCGTGTGCCGTGGGTCGAGTGACTTTCTGTACGATTATGCGTAGGTTCGGATCCCGTCGCTGGCCACCAATGTTAGACGGGGACCCTGAGGGTCGGCCGGATCCTGAGGGAGAGATCCCCGAGGGGGACCGTCTCCGGTGGTCGTACAGGCAAGTTACTTCCCTCCCCACAAACAGGCACCACACCAAGTCGAGTTCAATACTTTATATAAGGTTCGTAAGGCAAGGTTATCAGCGATACAGGATATCTCGGACCCGGGGGTCCTCTCACTTCTAGTCTCTGTAGGGAAAGGGGGTAGCGGGACAGTCTTGGTACCGGATCGGTGCCGGTAATGGTAAGAGGCGAGCTCGCAATCCTCGAGCTGGAGTGTCTGTGGATCGGGCCGCGGCAGCGCCAGCCGGCCAAGATGATGGTTTCACGAGGCAGAGGGCCGCGGCAGCGCCAGCAGGCCAAGACGATGGTTTCACGAGGCAGAGGGCCGCGGCAGCGCCAGCAGGCCAAGACGATGGTTTCACGAGGCAGAGGGCCGCGGCAGCGCCAGCAGGCCAAGACGATGGTTTCACGAGGCAGAGGGCCGCGGCAGCGCCAGCAGGCCAAGACGATGGTTTCACGAGGCAGAGGGCCGCGGCAGCGCCAGCAGGCCAATCACGGATGAGTTCTTCTCGGGTCTCTCGACTCCAGGATACAACTGCCTTCCTGGTCTGGCGCTGCCCCAGTTATAGGTCTGGTCCCCTTTGATGTCCGGATCCTCGCGCCTGGGGGCCGGGAGGTCCGGGATGAGGGAGTCCAGACACCCAGCAGGGGGGTGGAGCCAGTGCCCAGGGCGGCCTGGGGTGATCGACACCTGGCGGAGGAGAGCCGTTGACGATTCCTTCTCCCATTGACTCGCCAAGTGGTCACTCTGCCTCCTGGGGGGAGGTTGGTGCCTCGATGGCGGGCCCGGCCGGGCCCAGGGTTAGGGTCGAGTTGAGGCCACGCGGCCTCGTGCTGCAGTGCCCCAAGATGGCGGCCGGGTCGATGTCGTGGTGTGGATGGTGACCCGGGCCAGCTGGGTCCGGAGCTGGTGCCTTGTAGTGGAGGGATTGCAGGGTACTTTGGGTGGTCGGTTGGGGACTCTGGCTGGGGATGCAGGGAGAGCCAGGGTCCCGGTCCCATTGCGGGGAGGGGGGACAGCCCGAACATGCGGCCTGTCCAACATAGAGTATTTGCCATATTCCTACAATTATTAATTTCCATCTTAAAGAAGACAGTATTAACAGATTGCAGCGAAGATGGCCAAAGCTATTTACAATCCTTGAAATAAGATGTGTGAACGGCCCTTTGGAAAAAACACATATCCAGAGGTGTTCTCCAGAGTTCAAACCAAAAAATGTCCCTCAGGCTTCCCTGTGAGGCTATGAGAAATGTATCCTGAGTTCTCAACAGTGTAGGGAACTGCGTTTTTGTCTCAGTACCCCCCGCCCCTCACTTTTTTGCCTGTTTGTTGATTCAGCTTCAACTGAAGTGTACTGGGTAGGGACCCAGTACATTGGTTAGCAGGGAGGTTCCCAGTACCAGTGTTCTTTCCCTAAACTGTACCTTTTGTTTCCCAATTGGCACGACTTAGTTATGCCTTTTAAGTTCCTAGTAAATGGTACCCTTGTACCTAAGGCATTGGCATTGAAGAGGGACCCCAAGGGTAGCAGCACAAATTGTTCCACCCTAGATTCTCCTCACCAAGGACCTGCCCTCTGCCATTGCAAACTGTGTGCCTTGGTGCAGACAAAATGTAAAAGTCGAAATGGCACACAACCCTGTGTGCCATGCCCACAGACACTGCATGGGATATAGGTAAGACACTCCTCTAGCAGGCCTTAGCCCTAAGACAGGGTGCACCATATTTCCTGTGAGGGCATATCTGCATGAGCAGATATTCCCCTGCAGTATCCATGTCGATTCTTGGATATTGTAAGTGAACAGGGAAGCCATTGAGAGTACATGTGCTGTTCACTCGTATTATGAGTTCTCCAGCTCCATGATGGCTTCACTGTATTACGGGATGTTTGGTACCAAACATCTCAGCATAATAAACCTGCACTGATCCCAGTATCAGATTTATTAAATATTGTACAAAGAGGGCGCCTTAGGGGGGTCCCCTGAAACCTACCAACCCTTAGTGTTGTCACTGACTGGCCTAAGCCAGCATGCCACCACCAGACAGTGTTCTGACCTCATGGGGTGAGTGCCTGTGCACTCATAGGTCGGGAACAATGCCTGTCCTGAGTGGAGGTATTCACATCTACCCCTGCTCAGGAAAAGCCATCTGTGGCAGGGAGCGTCAAAGGTCTTGCTGCCTTAGTAATGCGACCCCCAGCCTCTCTTGTTAGAAGGAGGAGGCCTCCCTCCTGTCCTCGCTGCCTTTTGGCGGTAAGACAGGCGGGAAAACTTAGAAAGAGTAAGAGGTGTGCCCCCCTCTGCCAACTCCACCCCTCAGGTGCTGAAGGCGAGGTGAAGTACACTTTTCAGGGCCCACCATCTTGAGGATCAGGGACATGCCCACCCCCACACGTGGGATGAGTATTTAGAGGGGGTAGTCACCCTTAAGGTAAGTAGCCCATTGGCGAATACCTGGCACTCCCTTAAACACCCCTAAATATAGTATTTAGGTGGCCCTGGGCCCTGAACTTCAGATTCGACAGACACAAGAAGACCAAAGACAAAGAAGAGTAAGCGGCTGACCCCGAGAACAGAGAGCCTGGATTTAATTTTGGTGCGACAACCCTGCCTGCAGCCCAAAGACTTGACAATCCCAAAACACTGTCTCATCCTGCCACTGAGAGACATCTACAAACCAAAAGGGCCCTTCACCAAATTGCCCAAGAACTAGTAGAGGAGCTAATCCTCTACACTGCATGCACCGAAACCGCAGAGTCCGAACTCTCACCTTGCAGCTCCCTGGCCCTGCCTATGCCTCAACTGCCCAGGAGAAGGTACAGCAGCTCTGAAGGATCAACTCTGCCTCCTCACCAAGTTTGGAGGCACCAGGATTTTCCGGAGCTGAGAAGCACCAACCCAGGGGTACCGGACGCCCTACAACGCAAGACCACCTAGAAGAGTCCAAGCCGGACTCCAACTACCTGAGGACCAAGCACCTGTCCAGGGACATCAGCACACCTGAGACCCACTTGCTCAGGGGCCCAGCTGTCTTGCACCAGCCCCTCTGAGGTGTCTGCCCCTGACCACGAGGCTCAGCGCACCAGAGCTTGAATCACCTGTTTGCTTTGCACCCAGCCCCACCGGCCAGGGAATTTCCAAAAGCTCTTTTCTCCCATGGTTCCCAGTCCATTGCAACCTCTACACTCTTTTGACTGCCCTCGGACTTGTCTACAAGTACCCCTGTGAAGCCTGTTTTTAGGTGCCCCCACCCTTCTTCATAGCGTGACAGCTACTCACTCTTCCAGCACCCTGCTCCCGGCCAAATTGAGGACACTCCAGAGAAACTGCTGGCAGAAATTTGGGCCTATGCTCCCTAACATTCGAATTCTAGAAAGCGAAGCCCTAAATCCTACTGTGCTATGATTTATTGCATTCTAGGTTTTTCTCTATAGGGTAACATTGTGCGTAATTGCGTACAACTGTATATTGCTTGCACTTACCTTGCTTACTGCTGAAACGTATTACATGCTTACCTTTAACTGAAGTTCTTGGTTCAAAATATATATAATAAGACTTTCTATTATTCGACAAATCAGTCTCAACTTCATTCTTGAGTGTGTGTTCCATTTATTGCCTCTGTGAGTACAACAAATGCTTAGCACTACCCTCTGAAAAGCCTAACTGCTCACCTACACTAACATAAAATAGAGCGTTAGTATTATCTACTTTTGCCCCTGTAAACCCTTAAGGGTTAAGGGTCTCTATGACCTCTCTGCACAGTGTATCCCATTGTGGTACAGTATATTGAGAGGTGGGTTTCATACAAACAGAAATGCAAAACTCAATGAGAATGTTTCATGCAGGCAAAAACCTGCTCCACAGAGGCATTACTGCTCTGGTAACACCAAATATCTCAGTGTCAAGTATCATTGCACCACTGTACAATCAATTGTATGAAGCACTGGTCTCTCTTAGTCACTAAACCCAGAGCTAAGCAAAAGCAGGGCTTATGTGGGATCCTTGATTGTTCTACAGCAGACTCAGAAGTTAGGTCCTTCAGGAGTTTTGTCCCAGATGGGCCCTTATCCCTACCAAGCCCCCAGACATTATGCCTTCGGGTCCACCTGATCCACCCAGGAGGATACTAGCTCTTTGATCACTCCTCTTCTCTCATCTGCGCCTCACAAGAGCAGGATGGCCAGATCTATGTGTGAGACGCATGACCCTAGTATAGGCAGTCACTGTCTCCACTAGTCACACTGTTTGACAAGATGAGGGCACTCACTTTCCTTTGCTTCAAATCAGATTTGCTACTGTAGGGATGCACAAACAACGCCCGAAATGGAGCTGAAAGACTCAAGAATTGAACCACAAGCCAGAATTCTTCACTGATTTGTCTAGCTCTACACCACAAATCCAATTTAAATCTATGAATCCCAATGTAGGCAAAATGAAACCCCGTAAGAAAAAGTATTATAACCCGAACATAAACAATTATTTGATAAACAGACAGTAACGGTAAGCGATCTCTCACTTGCCTAGAAGACAAACACGTAACAAGGATCCAGAAGGGTTTCATAAAGGTCTGAGGTGTCTCAGAGATTAATGGCCAGTGAAGTCCCCAAGATAGCGTTCCACTTAAATTTTATTCCATCCTCTCTTTGTGTCACTCTATGTCTGACGGGGTGAAACCGGATGCAAATCCATAGGAGAAAAAAACTCCCTGGCTTAGTGTAAACGTTTTTAGGTTCGTTGTTAATGTGAAAAAGTGCATAGCTTTCAAGCTATGCACTTCTGCACATTAATAACGAACCAAATAACGTTCACACTTATCCAGGAAGTTTTTCTTTAGCAGCTTGGACAGGTGATTTAGATTTTATTATAATCTACCTAAAATACCAAAGGACCACTTGTGCAGACAAAGCAATTGCATGCCTCTCCAGGATGGGGTTTCAGGGAAACGCCATGAATGCAGAGGTATGGACATCATAGGTCCAGCGCATATCGGTTACTGGGGACACAGATGAAACTGATCAACTTCACCAAAATTACTATTTCTTTGACTGCCAAACAGGGTACACTGCGCCCATATTACTTATTTCCAATAAGCCTGTCACTCTCTTGGTACATCACTAGCCGCACACAGGCTGTTCCTCTTCTGGCCCAGCGTACTGCCAAGTGTACGGGGTGATCTGTGCGAGAGGTGAAGGTGAACTGGGATCAGGATGACCAGTGAACGAAGGTGATGAACGGCAGGTTGACTTGCAAAGCGGTGGGGGACGTAATAGAGTGCAAGAGAAAGGGACCTTCCAGGATGGAGGTGCTCTGGTAAGGGAGTGAAAAAGCTGTAAATATGTGGAAAGGTGTGAGGGTGCCCTACTGGTGGCTGTCTTGGTTTTAGAAGCACGATATTGCCACATGCCGGCTAGATAACTCCGCTCCACCCAACTCGCCCTAGCCTCCGTCCCCAGGATCCACAAGACCAGTACATGTGGAAGTTCTTTCTCCTATCTGGCCCCAAAGACCTAGAACACCCTGCCCCTCCACCTAAGGCAATCCACGTCGCTAACTCAGTTCAAGAAGGACCTCAAGACCTGGATCTTCGAATGATCCTTCAGCTAGAGGGACCAGTAGTCTCACCCCCACCTCCTTCCGCGCCTTGAGACCCTCACCGGAGAGTAGCCGCGCTTTACAAACCCCCCATTGGTTTGACTGATTGAGTATGGGACATGAGGTGTGGTACTTTGACATCAGCCTAGCATTGCCTTTTTCTTATACTTTGTAACCGTGCTGATCTGTGCCCCAAGATTGCCACCAACACCTATACACTTTTGTATTGTTTATCAAGACCTAAATAAATGTCAACGTTCAAAAGACAAGCAAGGGGCAGATGCCTGAAGCTGGCCCATAGCCTGCTTTAAGAGAAATTCAGTGAAGCTACTTCTGCAAACCTCAGCACTCAATACAGTGGTTAAACGCTTTTTGTTCCGCATTTGTCAGTTTTATGGCAAGAGGCATTCGGACTCCTGTATATTTTAGATTAGAAAGGATGGGATTAGATCAAGATAAACGATGTGTTCCATACTTCTTACTTGACAATCAGTTACGATTGTGGCAAATTGCTTTGCTCTAATTTTGTGCAGTGAATCATTTGATAAAATACAGGCCTAGCTATCTGTTATTCTCTGTAAGCTCTTCTGAAGATCAAGCTGTGCTCAGTGAAGATTACAGTGCCTTGTGGAATAATCTTTAAAGTACAGGCGGGCGGAACAGGGCAAGGAAAACAAGCAGAGATGTTTGATCTAGTGGAATATCAATCTCACTTGAACACAACTATGAAGGCCAAATAATGATTTAGTTGCATTATACACATAATATATGTCCAAACACGAGTTTTGCTTGAATGCTTCTATTTTTCATCAATTTTACATGAACCAGTAAACCACAGACTAACATTTTTACAAGTGCATTATTTCATAGAGACAATGTTTGAGAAAAAAAAAAACTTTTGTTAAACAAGTGCACAAACATAAGTGAATAACAAATATAAACAGGGTGTTAGGGCTACGCTTCACCATGTGTGGACACACATTCCTGATGCTCCTTACTTGTAAGGGTCGCAGGTAAGTTAGGGACTTCTTCCACCACTGTCCATCACTTACAGCATGCAACACAGCTTTAGTGGTCATGGTTGTATTAGTCAACACTTTCATGGTGGACGAAGTGGTCCGATGCAACAAATCAGCAGGTTGTTTAGCTTTGGGTTCAGCCTGCAAGTTTATGCAACACACAACAGGGCGAGTTAATGATTACAGGCAAAAACAAAACAAAAATACACGTTATCACAGACACTTAGGTGACAGACAGACACATTAAAGAACCTCTACCAGGCTCCGCTGCTACTGAGCTAGGATTCCTCTGCGTATTTACCAACATAAATATACAATATCCACCTTTTGCGTTGTTTAATAATTTACGATACCATTTCTTACAAGCATATTCTCTAAATGTCTTGGGAAAATACTGTGTTAAACATGGTCAAAAAACACAATCTCCAGCCAGAAAAATTAGATATTTCATTTAGCATCAAAAGGCTTTATTGGTGACAGACCTCTTTAGCTCTCTGTTAAGGCTCCAGGTTTGCTATGATGAGAGAGACGCTTTGGATTAGCTCTGTTCAGCAACTGGCTGCTGTGACTAAGCCCCCTAACGGTGCTGGATTGTTAGGTTGTCCATCACAGTTTCGGACCAACACACTACAATTTGCAGATATTTACATTTTGGGCTTGAAAATGGTAAGTAGCACTTAAGTAATTGGTGTTGGCAATGCTCCTACAGCACACATACACTGTTTTTTACTTGAAACACGTAAGTCGTGATGGCGCGGGGCCCTACTGCTAGTGGTAATCCCGAGAAACTGGAAAAGAGCATCAAGTGCCGTGCCTGTTGGACCTATATTTATAGTTGGCAAGTGGAGCGAATACTGCACCCACAAAAAACATCAATTCGCTCCTTGGTTGTGGCCGCATTCCATCCAGCACTTTATTGACTTTCGGCCCCTGGCCCTTCACTGGTATGGATGTGCCCCTCCTCCCCCTCACCAAGCCCCGTTAACTAACCGTCCTCTACTCCCACAAATCCCTCTTCATTTAAAGACGGACAGACAAAAGACATTAGGCTAAAGGGACGGTGTGACCCGTTTGCAATGCAGCTTAGGACATCCCTTCTTATTTCAAGATCGTCATGACTACTATGGGTGTCCATCAGCGCACCTGGGTGTGGGCTCTCACCCTTCTGCCAGACTGACGCTGCCTTCAGCATGCTTGGCAACTCCCCATCTTCTCACCCTGAAGCTGCTGAGGTCCCCCCTGGCTCAGAATAGAATATGCAATCTACAACTATTGGTTTTGCCAGTGCTTGCTTACATTCTGACCAGCTTGGCAGAAAGGCTCTTGGTGCTTATTAAGATGGCTTGTAAAGCAAACAGTATGGATAGGTGGACCTTTGTACTATGACAAAGAAATATGCAAATGTTACTTACTCAATATTTTTAATGAACACTTCTTTTTGGGTTTACAAGAACCACAAAGAAGTACATTGTCACATAATCAACATTGTTATAAATCAGTACAATCCAGGGAGCTCAGGTCAACAACTGATTAAACTGAACGAACAATTAAACATTTCAATTAGATATAGCATGTATGGTGTCAAGGCCGAATTTTTCCCACCATGGAGCCCAAATCTTGTTACGATTGGTTAGGCGGCCCTTGCCTTCTGCCTGTAGGTAGGTTGCAGTTGCTCTTTTTGTAGGCCCCTTTCATCTAGTTCTTAGTGGGTAGAGTTGTTCTGAGATCAAGCCTTTGTTTTCTCTTAAATAGGTCACCTAGTTCAACTTCTCCTTCCAAGCATGAGGCATCTCGCCGTTTTAGCTTTAGAAGGGCCCTCAGATTATATGTTGACCGCACCGAGAAGTACCATTCACATGAGTAGTTATTCACAGGTATTATTGCTTGGGGAAACGACATGGCAGATTGTGTTTGCCCTGCATGAAGCTTTACTATGAGCTTTCCCTGGGAAGCACCACTCCATTAGTAAAAGAGCTGCTATGTCTGATGTGCTCAGAGAAATGATGCTTATTATATATACACCAGGCTGCTACTTAGGCTCCGCCAAAGTGTTTACTATACATTACCTTCTGAGTGTGGATGTTCCAGGTGTGACTGCTGTTGGCTAAGCAGTGCTGCAGCTCTTTGCGGTAGCCAACCACCCAAGCTCCTGTTTACAGATCACTCATGTCAGTCTCTGATGGCTTCCTTGAATACATGAGTAATATGCTAAAAGAAGTAGTCAGTAGAACTAGTCACTGCTCTGGGTTTTCTGATGGCCAGGACTGGTGCCTCCTTTCCAAGATAGCAAAGCAACATCACAATGCTAGCCGACACTGAATTACAGCAAATGGTCTGCAAAACCGCCTTTTCAACGCTTAGATAGTGCTTCAGAAAGAAAAAGTATGTTTCTCTTTGAGATCTGAAAATCCTGGTGCAGTTTCTGCTGATAAATACCTCTTCTTCCTCCAGATTCGTCATCCCCTTCGCAAAACCAACTCTCTGTACTTGTGGCATTTTTTGGTAACCAGTTTTGCAAATTCGAATTTCTTTCTAGATCTGACTTTTTTACTATCCCTGTGGATCAGATAAATCAAGAGGGACTAATGTGATGAGTGGTATGCCTTTATAGAGGGGTGTTGTCACCGTAGCTGGTCCTCAATAGCTATGCCACACATCTCTCTTTAGCCACCTAGGAGCTATTACTAGATGAACATTTCTGCAGCCAGTTTACGACTTGGTGCCATTTCAATAAACAGTAAATATGTGGGATGAAAGAAAATCCATCATGAAAACCTACTGAAGTTAAGTAACTTGTTCATTCTCCAGAAATGCCTGCTACATTCAGGAAATGTCTGTCTTACGGGAGAGTGGAATGAGTCTCGCTATAATGGTATTCTGCTTGGTATGGGGTGCTACCTTGCAAAGAGAGACATTGTGGAACAGTGGAAGTCAGAGAGAACTCCAAAACAACGTGGCGATGGGAATATATTTCCTGCCTTCTTAAACGTTTTTGAAAATCCATATGACTTTTCACAGAGTGGATGGACATGATCTTTGCTGCATCAGAGTGGATATGGGTAACCTGGAACTCAGATCTAGATCTCATAACTCTACTCAATATAAGCAAGATGAAAGAAGGCTGCAAGCAGAGAAACCGCTGCTAACTCACAAACAGAAGTGATGGTTACTAAAAGAACAAGTTCTTTATCTTCTATAAAACTCTTTTGTGGTGGATACTCAACCTAACCATGGATTATTCACCCTAGAATATCATCAAGGCACCAGACTAGATCTGGAGAATTTTTAGCTGCACATCCATCAGGTGGCATCATTTTACTCCGTGTTGGCTCCATATCACACTGAAAGTGACAGAGCGAAGCTGTATTTGAGCAGGACACATCAACATCAGCATCTTGTCCTTTCATTTGCTGCACCCTTAGAAGTGGTACGCAAACAAATGATGGACGGAATGCTGAATAAATCATACATTCACCCCAGTCAAGAGATCTGGGTTAAATCCATCGTTCTTTTGCTCACCATGCCACCCCAGTTTAGACCCAGCCATATGCAAATCAGTCTTGACCCTGTGCCTCAAGGAAACAGTCCAGACCGAACTGCCAAGCCAGGTTCTCCCAGGGCCAGAAACAAGCATCCTGGGACCGGTTTCTGGGTATTACACTTCATCAGCCAGGCTAGCTTGAATCCAGTGGCACAGTGAGCAAGGGACCCACGTCTGGGCATACCCATCCCACTTAGGGTGAAAAGTGCTATGCAAACAAATGATGGACAGAATGCTGAATAAATCATACATTCACCCCCAGTCAAGAGATCTGGGTTAAATCCATTGTTCTTTTGCTCACCATGCCACCCCAGTTAAGACCCAGCCATATGCAAATCAGTCTTGACCCTGTGCCTCATGGGAACAGTCCAGACATAACAGCCAAGCCAGGTCCTCCTTGGACCGGAAGCAAGCATCCTGGGACCAGTTTCTGGATATTATCCTTTGTTAGACCTGGCACCATTGGCGTGGGTCTCCATTCCATTTTTGCTGTTGCCTCATGTATTTTTGCTGGTGTTAGATGCTTTGGGCACTGTGCCACTGCTGTCCAGTGCCATAGTGCAAGTGCTCCCTATTGTAAATTGATGTACTAATCAGTGGTTCCATGTTTGGCTATTTGTTTACTTGTTAGACCCTAGTACAGTGCAATGAGTGTTAGCAGGGCGCGTAAATCCAAATGCTGCTGGTGGGCTTGCAGCACTGGTTGTGCCACCCACAGAAGCAGCCTTGTAAAATGTGTCTAAGGTCTGCCACTGCAGAGCCTGCATGCAGTCTGGTACTGTCATGCTGACTGGACAAGTGCACCCACTTGCCAGTCCCTAAACCATCCCTTTTCTTCATATCAGTCACCCCTATGGTAGGCCCAAGGGCAGGGTGCATTGTAAGTATAAGGTAGGACAAGCCCTGATGTGTGTGGCATGTCCTAATAGTGAATTACAACTATTTTCGTTTTTCACTATTGCAAGGCTACCTGTTCTCCATAGGCCAGAATGGGCTGTAAGAATTATTACATTTTATAATCCTAACGGACTCAGAGAACATGGTAGAAATTCGAGTTTAGTATGCCTGAACTCAGAATGATAAAAATACATCTTTTAGTGAAGTTGGTTTTAACATTCTGTGTTTGCAAATACGACTTTTAGAAAGTAGGTATTTGCTGGTCTAACCTTTCAAGCCTGCCTTTGCTAGGTTGTGTACTCCTTGTCTAGTTTGTGAGTGAGAGGGCTGGGGGATTCCAAGAGACAGGATGAGTCAGCCCAGTGATGAATAGAGAGATCTGCATCTAGATGGGAGGGAGGAGTTGCACCTGAACCTTGAATAGGGCTGTGGCTGCCTTCCACAATGCTGGCTCCACCTCCTCGGGAGAAGTGCTCCAGGACTGTACTTGCCTTCTACAATGCTGGCTCCACCTCCTGTGGGGCGTCTGATGTTTCTGCCCTGCACTGTGAAAGGAAAGGAGAAGTCTGGTAAACAGAGTGCTTCAGAACTGGTTTGGGCTGGGCTCAGGCCCCTCTCCCCTCAGAGAACAAAGGGATTTTGGGGTATAAATATTGGGACCTGTTCACGCTGGCCGTCTCAACTTTATTCTGGGCTGCGTGTCTGCTCTCTTTAAAAAGCCAACATGTTTCGTTGCCTTTACCACAACTTACGGCAACTTCTTCAGGGCCTGGGTCTGTCACTCCACCCTGCACCAATTCACTCATGTGCCTGTAGAAATAAAAAAAGGAAACAGCGCTCTTCATATCAATGGGGCTTAAATGACTGGTTGATTCTCTCTTTGATAAAAAATATATATGTAGCACAAATGTACTTTGTGAGATATCCCCTTCAAAACATCACGGTTGATTTTGTTAATAGTTAACAAAATCGCCACTATTACAAAGTTAACTTTTTTTAAAAAATGGAACGAGTGAAAGATGCGAGATTGATGAAAGTCCATAATACATTTAGACCCCATATGGACTCAAGGTTTGAGTGAGTAGGGATGCATAAGCGGCATATGCGAATAGGGTTTTGAGATAGAAGGTGTGTATGCAGATACCCAGCCAGTCGCGATAACTATGAGGATGATTTTTCAACATAGCCCAGCGGCTTGAACATACATGCTAAATCTGAACTCACAGTATGAACAGAGAGTTCATATAGAACTCGTAAACAGGATGGGGAGATTTCACCCTTTCCCATTGATGTGTGTTTTCTAGACTGACCGGAGCAGTTGGATGAAACTATTCACAACCTAAGTGACAGTGACACAATCAGCGAGCAGGTATAGGTATGCCCTCCGAAGCCTACAAAATGGTAAATCAACCGTGATGTTTTGAAGGGGATATCTCACAAAGTACATTTGTGCTACATATATATTTTTTATCAAAAAGAGAATCAACCAGTCATTTAAGCCCCATTGATATGAAGAGCGCTGTTTCCTTTTTCTATTTCTACAGGCACATGAGTGAATTGGTGCAGGGTGGATTGACAGGCCCAGGCCCTGAAGAAGTTGCCGTAAGTTGTAGTAAAGGCAACGAAACATGTCGGCTTTTTAAAGAGAGCAGACACGCAGCCCAGAATAAAGTTGAGACGGCCAGCGTGATCTAGCTCGGTTTTACTAACTCACAGGATTAGAGTGCATTATCGGTGACACTCTTCTCCGCACTTGTTGGGTCCAGACTTACAGTGCACCACTCCTCGGTGTATAGGCAAGTGCTGCCCCCCTAGCACCTTTACTGTCACCTATATTTCATTTCTTTTCACACTACCCCTCTTTTGGTTGGAGTGGTGGATGCTGATGATGAGAACCTAGGCGGCAGGCGAGTACCTTCCAGCAAAGCCCCCATGGTGTTACTCCCGTGAGGCTCCACCACAACTTTTCTCACCTTTTTTCTTTTCTCCTATTCTTCTTCTCTACCCACTCCTCATACCGGGGAAGGGAGGGAGAGCTAGGTAGGAGACACAGTGGATTCAGCACATCTTCTTTTAATGATATTATCATAAAGGGTGAGCCCGGTCCAGTAAATAGCTGGCCAGATGATGATGGCTACAGCTCCAACCCAATAGCTTTGTGGGTTGGTATTGATCAGGAACAGTATACGCACCATAAGAACAGGTCTTGTGTTGTTGACAGTACAGTGAGTGGGGGACGACCTGTTTTTAAATCCCCTAAGCTCCTCGTTGTAAGCAGTATAAATATTGGGATCCTGATCCCATGAAATTAGATCACTTTTGGACTACAAGAAGAAACCTTTACTGAGGAGAGGAACCTGAAGAAACCGAGGTGAGACTATTCCCAAGCTGAAGTGCTGCTTGGGGGATTGGCCTGCAGTGGTTGCCTTACTGCCAAAGGAAGGAGAAAGGAACTTTGTGTACTTTGCTTTCAACTTGTGAAGGATCTCCAAGGGCTTGGAAAAGAGCTTGCCTCCTGCTGAAGTCTCAGGGACAACAGACTTCAACCCCCAGCTCGCCAGAGTTCTTTTGGAAGTGCCTGCGGCTGTTTTGGGCCTTCTGAGGAACTGCATATCGCAAGGAGCTGGAAGCGCGACTCATCGAAGAAGAAGCGTGTCGCCGTCGCTGTGCCTGCCGTCGCAACTCCAAAGGAGGGTGTCACCGCTGGAACTGTCGCATTGCACCCCATCGAGAGAAGCGTCTCGCAATGAAGAGGAAGCGTGTCGCAGTCGCTGCTGCTGGCGTCGCAACTCCGAAGGAGGGTGTCGCATTGCACCGCAGCGAGAGAAGAGTCTCGCAACGAGGTCGGAGCGTGTCGCCGTCGCTGTGCCTGCCATCGCAACTCCGAAGGAGGGTGTCGCAGCTGGAACTGTCGCACTGCACCACATCAAAGACAAGCGCCTCGCAACCCGAGAAGCACGCCGCTGCTGCGGTCGCATCGTAGATGTCGCCGCTATACTTGTCGCATTGTGCGGAAGCTTCACGCATCGTGGGAGAAGAGTGTCGCAGTTGGAGCTGTTGCCGTCGCATCGCTGAATCAGGGTTGTCACCGCTGCAGTCCATGCATCGAACCGAGAACTTCTCACATCCCCGGAGAAGCGTGCCGCATCTTGACTATCTTCACGTCTTTATTTCTTTGTACTTGAACTTTGCCGCATTTCCCTCGCTGCGACATTGCTTGTTGTGGAAGCGCAACGCAACATAAGGTACATTGACACAAAGTGTCGCATCTTAAGAACTGAACTAAACAAAGCTAAATCTACCATCTTAAAGTAATAGTATTGTGTATTTTTGTCGTTTATGGTCTTGTGGTAACTCTATATAAAGTTTACTTATTATTTTATATAAAACCTTGTGTGGTGTCAATCTGTAGTGTTGTCACTGGGTTACTGTATGCGGTCACAAATGCTTTACACACTGTCTCTGAGATAAGCCTGTCTGCTCGTGCCAAGCTACCAAGGGGGTGAGCAGGGGTTATTTAGGAGTGTAATCCCCTCATCCTGACTAGAGGCAAGGGTCCCGATTTGTCACAAGTACCTACCTGTGCCAACTAGATCCCCCCAAATCTAACACCCTTCATCAGCCAGGCTAGCTTGAATCCAATTGCGTTTATCAACCCTCAGAAGTGGAGCACAATTAATTGTTGTTTACAGTGTACTGAGTAATCCCGAGACCCATTGAGATGTTAAAAAAAGATAACCCCACAGAAAGGGGAAGAGGGAGGGCAGTGAGCTATCTGCGGTTACATAGAATGTCCACCAAAAGAGCTTAACCAAAGGTAAGTAGCTTGTTCTTCTGATGGGTACTTCTAAACACAGATTCTTCATTTAAGAATATATACCATAGCAGTACATCCCTAAAGAGAAGCGTCTGTGGAGTGAGCTCAGACCAAAAAGTCTTGCAGAACTGAATGAGAAAGTGTCTTTCCTGCGGGATCTGGTCGTCAAGGCAGTAATGCTTTATAAATGTAAACCCTGTGGTAGCGGCCTTAGCCCTAGTGGAATAGGCTCTCAGACCTTCCATGGACTGATTTGAGCAGAACACTATCCATCTCGACAAGCTCCTCTTCTGCACATTCTTCCCTTTCTTTGATACAGAGAAAGCACAGACAAAGTTGACCTTCCATTTGTTGATCCTTTGTAAATCTAAGTAAAATCTTTGGAATCCAACCTATGAAGCCACCCCATCTCCGGCGAGGCGTGAGTGAGAGCAAAGAATGCTGGTACATGGTGGACTGCCCAATGTTGAAGGAATGTGTAATAACAATAGGGTAACCCTGTGTCCCTCAGAACCTGGGTATATATATATGAAACACTACAATGGTTCTGTCGGGAAAGAGCAATTGCTTCACAAATAACAGATAAATCAAAGTATTAAGTCTATTCAATGCAGTTGGAACACAGAAACACAGGCAAGTATGCGTTTGCAAACAAAGGTTTTACTTTTTGTTAAATAAAGTAATCTTAATATGCATTTTTGTTATAAGGCCGTCAATATTCAAAGCAAAACTGTGGTGACATATAATAAAGTGAAAATGAGTGCTTATTGACAGTGGTGTAGTGAGTTTAATGTATACAAGGATGAAATAGATTATGTACAAGTTATCAAGAGAAAACATGGTAAAAGTGGTCAGAACAACGGAAAAGAATGTCTCTGGTGAATAGCACAATTGCTTATTGGTTTGGGACCAAGAGACTTGATAAAGCTGAGCCATACACTCTCGTTGACGTTTCGACCCTGACAAAAGCGTTAATAAACAAGTGTCATGGCGGGTCTTCTTCAGGCCAAGGAAGAAAAAGGATGACAGCCCATCATGGGGGTGAATTCCCTTAAGAATGCCTCGATAGTGAAGGCTGCCAAATATCGATGGTTTCAGGAAGACTCAAAGATAATAAATCAATTTAGGGTGTCTTTTGAATCTAGGCCTGTAGTATCACGAGTTAAGAAGTAATGAGCCAGTGGGCGAAACAGAATAAATGAAGTCCCCCAATCGAGAGCCAGTCATAAGTCCTAGCAATGCGTGCTCACTCAAAGGCAGTCTTGAATGGAACTGCCTGACTCTCCGTTACGGAGGCTTAGCACCAAACCCGTCAACAATGTTGAAGGAAGTCACAACTTTTGGTAAGAAGACGCCTGAATCATCAGCACTAATTTGTTTGCAAAAACGTGATGTTGGGAAGTTACATGGACAGTGCCTGCACTTCACTATCACAACAAGCTGATAGAATCGCAATGAGGAAGGCTGACTTTAAGGTCAGAAGATGCAGCACATCGCTCTGCCCAGGCTAAAGGAGTGTTCACATGAGAAATATCAAGACCAATTGCCATCAGAAAAGGCATGGGAGAGAACATGCATGCCAAGCTTTCACTAAATCTCCTCACAACAGGACTGAATAAGGAAGATGGACCACCTTCCCTGTTAACTTAGAAAGCTGAAAGGGCGGATGAAAACCCATTCTACCCCGCCCACTGAAAGGCCATGCTTGGTTAAAGACAAAAACAAAAGGGCACACAAAACCCTTGCTTGGAAGGGGCCAGTGTCCCAAGCACTACACCATATTGGAAATTTGTCTCAGCCGCGGGTATATAAGGAGCATCTGGCAACCATGATAACATCCATCACTACAAGAAGAAAATTGAATACAGTCAATTGTTGCTGCTCAACCTTTATGCACAGAGGTGTAAATTGCATAAATTAAGGTGAAGGACCCTGCACAGTTGTTATGAAAGAAGGTCCTCCTGGAAAGGGTAGCCTGATTAGAGGACGATTGCTCATGCGTTCTGGGCACCATACTCTCCTTGACCAATCGGGGGCAACTAGGATGACTTATGCCCAGTCATTCTTTATCTTATTCAGAACTGGTGCTCAAAGAGATAGTGGGGTGAAGGCATACATGAGTTCCTTAATGTATTCCAGCTAGAATGTGTCACCTAATAGGTGTTCATGCAAAAATATCTGCATGCAAAATTGCTGACACTGCGGTTTTTCAACCATGGCCAAAAGAAGTTGGCAAGTTTCCTCGACTGCTGGAAGACGCCCTGCAGTACCTCAGCATGTAGAAGTCACTTGAGATCCCCCAGACAGCATCTGCTCAGCTCATCTGCTCTGACATTCAGGATCCATACCACATCATTGGCAACTAGAAAGATGCCCTGATCCTCTAGCCACCTCCAGAGACACAAGACCTCCTGGCACATAACCTAGGACTCCGCTCTGCCCTGCCTGCTGCAGTACATTGTGGCACTGGTGTTGCCCCTGAAAAGCTGCAGTAGCATCCACTTGATGGAAGGCAGAAAGTATATCAGGCCCAGACGACCTTCTTGTTTTAGGTCTATGTCTGGACCAGGTCCAGAGTTCCAGCAGGAGAAGTTCGGGAGCATCCCGGATTGGCTGGGAGCAGAGTGCTAAGGTCTTGGAAGATGGTGCGCAAAGACAGAGGGGGGCACTTGAAAATGCACTGCACAGAGCGACTTACAGGCAAGTTAGGTGGGTCTCCTTAGAGGGGGGAGACCGAAAGGTCCTAGGGACCAGGGGAGCTGAGCTGGATGGTCAGTGTTGGGGCCGGGTGCAGAGCTAATAGGTCAGCTGGACGTCATGCGTCTTGAGGTCCTCGTGGTCAGGAGCAGCCAACCTGGAGATGCGATCTCGAGACAGCTGGGCCACTCAGGAAATGGATCTCGGGTGTCTTAACGTCACTCAACAGCGGCTTGCTTCTGGTGCTTTGGCAGCCCGGAGTGGGCTCTTCTTCTCTGTGTTCGCCGTTGGGGGTCTAGTACCCTGGGTATTGGTACACCGCGGCTCCGGTAGGACCTGGTGTCTCCAAACTTGGTGGGGAGACAGGTCCAACCCTTTGGAGCTGTTGTACCTTCTCTTGCTTTGGTGCTGCATCAAGTTCATTGGGGGTCAGCAAGTCGACAAACAGGACTTCACGGGAACGGTGCCTGCGGTGTGCAGGGAAGTAATGCCTTCACTCCAAGGGAGATTCTCGGCGATCTTGAAGGCTGGAGGTGCTCCGGGGTTCTTGGAGTTTTCTCAGATTTCAGGATTACACCGCAGCAGCGAATGTCGAGTCCTAGGAGCAGCAGGCAGGGTTTGGCACCTTTTTCTTCTGCAGCAGGGCTTCAGTTCTTGTGCAGCGGTCTTCTTTGTCCTGGTCTTCTCTTGTTCGTCGAATCGGATGTTCAAAACCGGGGTGCCACCTAAATACTGAATTTAGGGGCGTTACAAGGGGAGACAGGTAGTAGCCAATGGGCTAATTACCCTTGGGGTGTCTACACCAGCTAGTGACCACTTCCTGTGTGAAGAGGCACTACCCTAGCCCAGATAGGACGTCTTTCCACCATTTCAAGATAGTGGAATTTCAGGCGAGGGGTTCACATCGCCTGCCCCCACTCATGCTGATATGCCACAACATAGGATATAATGCACCCTGCCTTAGGGCCAAAGGCCTGCAGTAGGGGTGACTTACCTATATCTTATGTAGTGTATTTGTGGCATGCCACACTTAACTGTGTGAGACTCTTTGGATTTCTCTGCACCAAGATACTCAGCCTGCAATGGCAGTATGTAGAACCCTGGTGAGGGGTCTCTGGGTGGCACAACCAGTGCTGCAGCCCCAGAGGACCCTTATCAGTACCCATGCCCCAGGTACCAGGGGTAATACTTGCTAGGGACTTACAGGGGTAGCTGGAATTTGCCAATTGTGGTATAGGTTTAGGGAAAGAACACTGGTACTGGGAACCTGGTTAGCAGGAACCCAGTACTCTACAATCAAAGTTGAATCAAAAGACAGTCACAAAGTGTGGGGAGGGGTTACTGCAATAGAAACTCACCTTCCTACACATGGTATGTCCCCCACTTCCTCCATACAGTCTCAAACCTACGTGGGCAGCCCCATGTAATGTAAATTGTTTCCTCCATTTTGTCACATCAATCAATGCCCTTAATCCAAGTTACCAAGGACAGAGCCATTGCAGACATCCACAGTATAGCAATAGCCCATTTGGCCACCACAGTTCCCATCCCATCAACATCCTATCCCCCTTGGATCCTCCCATATCATCCAATATCCAGAGGAGTGCAATTCTAGGGTTTTCCTCAATGTGTATCCCCACCACCTTGGAAAGAATATTAACCACAGCAGCCCAATATGTGTCTATTATAGGACAGTACCAGATCATATCATAAAAATCTCCAATCGGATCCCGGCACCAGGGGCATCCCAGCCTTTCACACTTGTAAAGGTGTAAGGCAGGCCCGGTGCAAACATTTAAACTGCACCAATCAAAGCCTTGCCAATATTGCCAGGACCTGGTGAGCCATACACGTATCCCGCCAATCTGCATCACACAACCCCCTCTCCATACACACGTCTCATCAGTTTTTTCAGTGGGCTTATCAAGTCAGGTGAGTGCATCACAAGTGTTCTATAGAGCTTTGAGATCCCGCCTTTCCCCAAGTGGTTCATAAGTAAGCACCTATCAAGTGGGTTGTAATCAGGAACCCCCTCCAAATCCCCACGGTATTCATGAAGTCCATGACCGAGCTGGAGGTACCTAAAAACTGGAAATCAGGCATCTGAAATTCGCTGTACAAGTCCTGAAATGCTCAAATGTGGTCTCGTTCTCAAACGTCCCCATACTTTGTGATCCCTATGGGGTCCCAGCCACTAACGCCTTGTAAGTTTGCTACATGTGCCAGCCACCTGCCTTTGCACATGGGGTCTCGAGTGTTAGCCTACGGTCCCAGCCAATCCAGCGCAGAGCTGCTCTCCACGGCTGAAATACCACCTGGGTCACTTCTGGCAAGGAGGCCGGGATAGGTGCGCCGTAAAGTACACCTGTTAAGCATTTATTTATTTTTTCTTTTCTTGTACTTTTATGATTTCTCATGCCATGAAATCGAATAAAGTTTTTTTGAATTTGAAAATTTGAAAGTACACCTGTCACTTTGTTTAAGTCTAGAGGGGAAAATTCACTCAGATATGCCGAATCTCCCCACCCTCCCATGCATCCATTCATTAATACTATTAACAAAAAGGTATGTATTTCCTCATGGGTGAGTGAAGAGAGAATATGTGGTCGGTCAGCAACTAGGGAATTGGACAAGGGGTTAGCTTCCTTAGAACAGGAGCCCTTACACACCAGATGGGTGTCATGCCTTATCATAGGGCATGATCCAAGTTGGGCCAGCACTGCTATGCCAGACGGGCACCCACAAGAGGGGTCTTTATCGGAGATCTTTTGTAGGGCTGCTTGTGTAGATAGGTGTAGTAGAGTGTATGTGTGTGTTGAGGTGCATGTTAAAATAAACCAAGTAGTCCTAAAGAACAAGTTACTTACCTCCGGTAACGCTTTTTCTGGTAGATACAGTATCTGCCTGTAGATTCCTCACCTTGTGAATATCCCCCTGCGTCAGCAGCATCCGGAAATTCTTTTTGTAGCTTCGCGCCGCTGTGGACCGACGTCACAGAGGCACAGCATCGCGCGCGACTCCGCTGACGTCACCGACCCCATATTAGGGCCACGCCGGCGTGATGACATCAGTTTCGCCCTTTTTTCCGTGCCTTCGAGGCACACGGATGGACCAATGACAGTAGAAATATACATAGTGTGCACAGTACACAATGTACAGATAACACACACAATGCGAAACCAATGCAGGGAAGCAAATTGTAATAAACATTTCCTTTGACAATAAAAATATATATACAATAAGTAAGGTATATAAGAGTGGACAACGGGGAGGCGGGTGGGTCAGTGAGGAATCCACAGGCAGATACTGTATCTACCAGAAAAAGCGTTACCGAAGGTAAGTAACTTGTTCTTCTGATAGATACATCTGCCAGTGGATTCCTCACCTTGTGAATAGATTCCCACAGCAGTCCCCACTCCCGGAGGAGGGTGTCCACTCTTCTATACCAAGAAATCTTGGAGGACAGAACGTGCAAAGTGGCCGTCCCTCCTCACCTCGGTATCCAAGCAGTAATGCTTCGCGAAAGTGTGGAGGGAGGCCCAAGTCGCGGCTATGCAAATGTCCTCTACAGGCACACCTCTAGAAAGAGCAGATGTTGCAGACTTAGCTCTAGTAGAATGAGCCCTTATACCCTCTGGAGGTTCCTTACCCACCAGGGAGTAGCAGATCTTGATGCATAAAATTATCCATCTTGAGAGCGTGCGCTTGTGCACAGATCTTCCTTTCCTGCAGCCAGCAAATCCAACGAACAGCTGGTCATCCAACCTGAACTCTCTTTTCCTGTCCAGGTAGAAGCTCACCGCCCTCTTAAGGTCCAAGCGATGAAGTCGCTCCTCCTCCTTAGAAGGGTGAGGGGGAGGATAGAAGGTAGGAAGGGTAACGGATTGCCCCAGGTGGAAAGGAGTTACCACCTTCGGCAGAAAAGCAGCCCTGGTCCTAAGAACCATTCGATCAGCATGAATGGATAAAAAAACGGGGGCTTTGAACTAAGAGCTTGAAGCTCACTTACCCTCCTTGCCGAGGTAATTGCTACAAGGTAGACTGTCTTGAAAGACAAAAGTCTCAAGGGACATGAGTGTAAAGGTTCAAAAGGTGAACCCATCAAAAATGTAAGAACAAGGTTCAAGTCCCATTGAGGTACAATAAAAGGAGTGGGAGGAAATTTATTGGTAAGGCCCCTGATGAATCGTAAAACAATAGGTGACTTAAACAAAGAGTGCTGGTCAGGCAAACAAAGGAAAGCCGATAAGGCCGACAAATAACCCTTAATAGTTGCCACCTCAAAACCCTGCTGGGCCAAGGAGAGAGCAAATTGAAGAATATTGGACAAACGAGCCCTTAAAGGGTCAATAGACTTCTCCCAACACCAAGCAACAAACTTTGACCATCTATAGGAATAAATGGACTTAGTGGAGTCACGCCTGGCTGACAAAATGACATCCACCGCATCGTGTGGGAGAGAATAGGAAATCAGGTTGCCCCGTTCAATCTCCAGGCATGAAGGTGTAAGGTCTGGAGGTGGGGGTGTAGAACCTGCCCCTCCATCTGGGAGAGGAGATCTGCCCTGTGAGAGAGACGGAGCGGCGGGTGAGAGGAGAGGTGGAGAAGGTCTGTGTACCACACCCTTCTTGGCCAATAACTTGGGCCCGGTCTTGACGAATCTTCCTCAGAACCCGAGGAATCAAGGGTATGGGAGGAAACGCGTAAAGGAGTTGCGAGTCCCAACTCAACTGAAACGCGTCCCCCAAGGCTCCCTGCATCGGAAACTGGAGGCTGCAGAATGACGGGCAGTGAGCATTCTCGTGAGTGGCAAACAGGTCCACCTGAGGCGTTCCCCACGTCCGAAAGACGTGACGAACTACCTCTGGATGAAGCCTCCACTTGTGGTCGGCAGAGAACTGCCGACTGAGACTGTCTGCACGAACGTTCAGAACACCGGCCAGATGATTTGCCATCAATCAAATCTGATGGTCCTGAACCCAGGACCAGAGTCGCAGAGCCTCTCTGCAGAGACACTGCGACCCTACTCCTCCCTGCTTGTTGACATACCACATCGCGGTCGTGTTGTCCGTCAGGACCTGAACTGACTGACCGCGAAGGGAATGAAGGAAGGCCTTGAGCGCCAGACGTACCGCCCGCAATTCCAGAAGGTTGATGTGAAGCAACCTTTCCTCTGGAGACCAAAGACCCTTGACTTCCAGGTCCCCCAGATGAGCACCCCACCCTAGAGTGGATGCACCCGTTATCACTGTGGCCACCGATGGAGGAAGTTGAAAAGGCTTTCCTTGTGACAGATTGCCTTCCACGCTCCACCAAGACAGATCCGCTGCAGTTTCTCTGGAGATCCTCACTGACTCCCTGAGATCTCCATTGTGCTGATATCACTGCCTGCGGAGGCACCACTGGAGTGCCCTCATGTGCCAGCGTGCATGGTTGACCAACAGAATGCAAGAAGCCATCAGACCAAGCAGACGTAGGACCTTCAGGACCGGAACAACCGCTCCATTGTAAAATAAAGGAATCATCTCCTGTATGTCGCGAATCCTTTGAGGAGGAGGAGGGAATGCACGGCATACAGTAGTGTCCAGTACCGCACCTATGAACAGGTTGTGCTGGGAGGGCACCAGGTGAGATTTGGGTACATTTATCGCAAAACCCAACCTGTGCAACAACTGAGTTGTGTCTTGCAGATGATGGAGCACCTTCCCCGGCGACTCTGCTTTGATCAGCCAGTCGTCCAGATACGGGAATACAGGTATCCCCGACCTCCTGAGATGTGCTGCCATCACCTTGGTGAAGACTCGAGGCGCAGTAGTAAGACCAAACGGAAGGACCGCAAACTGGTAGCGTTGCGACCCAACCGTGAAACGGAGATACTTTCTGTGCGACTTCAGGATGGGAATATGAAAATACGCATCCTGCAAATTGATCAACACCATCCAGTCTTCTTCCAGCAGCGCTTGAAGAACCTGAGCAAGGGTGAGCATCTTGAACTTTTCCTGTTTCAGGTAAAGGTTCAAGATCCTGAGATCCAGGATTGGCCAAAGCCTGCCATCCTTCTTGGGGATCAGAAAATACCGGGAGTAGCATCCCTGACCCCTTTCCTGCTCCGGAACCACCTCTATTGCACCTTTTCTGAACAGCGCCAGGACTTCCTCCTGCAGGAGAAGCAGGTGGTCCTCCGAACAAAAACCCTGGCAAGGAGGGTAATTTGGGGGAAATTCCCGAAAGGGAAGAGCATACCCATTCCCCACGAGATTGAGAACCCAAAGATCCGATGTAATCAATTCCCAATCTCGTAGGAAATGGGTAAGCCGACCCCCCACTGGGCCCACATGATCCGGAATGGCGGATCTAGGGCTGCTTTGCTGCATTGGCAAGGGGCTGGGATGGGGAAGAGGAGGAAGAGGAGGAAGCTTGACGGCCTCGAGAACGGGCTCTTTGCTTGCCCCTATATGACCTGTACAGCGTGTTTTGCTGCTGCTGCGGCTGCTGCTGTGTTGACTTGTAGGATCGAAAAGAAGATCTGCTAAATCCTCTAGAACGTCTCCCAAAGGTGCCCCTGGTCTGAAGGCCCAACAACTTAGCTGTCGCCCTGCTGTCTTTAAAGCGTTCTAAAGCAGCGTCTGCCTTCTTGCCAAATAAACCAGACCCGTCGAATGGAAGATCCATCAATGCAGACTGGACATCTGTCGAAAACTCACTCGATTTTAGCCACGCAGCTCTCCTCGTTGCCACGGAAGAGCCCATGACCCTCGCCACAGAGTCTGCCGTGTCCAATCCACTCTGAATCACCTGCCTTGCTGCAGCCTGAGTGTCCGAGATTACCTCCTGGAAGTCTTTTCTATCCACCCCCGGTATCTTGGGCACCAACTGTTTCACAGTGTCCATCAGGGCATGGATATAACGTCCCATCAGGCAGGTCGCGTTTGTGGACTTCAGTGCCATATTGGCGGAGGAGAAAACCTTTTTAGCAGCCTGATCCTGTTTCCTTGACTCCTTTTCTGTTGGAACCTGTGGAAAAGCTCCCGTTGATCTTTTGGAACAGGCCGCCTGCACCACCAAACTCTCAGGCAGAAGGTGAGTGGACAAAAATTCTGGGTCATCAGGAGCAGATCTATACCTCCTGGCAACAGCCCTAGACACAGATGGACCTGACACAGGATTCTTCCAAACCTCTAAAATTGGTTCTTTAAGGGCATCATTAAAAGGCAGCAATGGTTCAGTCACTGAAGATGGTGAGTGAAAGACCTCTGTGAGAAGATTTGATTTAAACTCAGCAGTAGGTAGAGCAATGTTCAATAAACTTGCATCCTTCTTTATCACAACATGGTAAGGAGCCACATCTTTAGAGGGTTCATCCAACACTGAAACAAAATCCCACTCAGGGGACAGTTCAAGGCCACTAGCCACTGTCAGGTCCTCAAATGGGTCCTCAGACTCCTGCAGCTCACCATCCTACAGATTCTCATCACGAAACCTCTCTTCCTCCATCAGCCTCTGGGCTTCACGCCTCGACCTGTGCTTCACATTCGAAACTGTCGGATCGACTGTCGACTCCAACGGAGCCGGTGCCGGCGCCGATCCCGACGTCGGACGAGGAAGAATCCCACGATGTCGCTCAGGGTTCGGCATCAGGGTTGATGGAATCGGCGTCGAAGGATTCGGCGTCGACGACTTCGGTGTGGATGGCTTCGGAGTCGAAGGCCTCGCCGGCGTCGGAAAATGCCAATGCGGCGCCGGAGCCGGCATAAAGGGCGCAGGAGCATAGGTTTGGGGAACACCCAGACCAAACGCCATCGGACCCGTGGGACCAGCAGGAGCCCCAGAGGGGTACACAGCCCTGGAATATATACCAAACATTGCATTTAGGGAATGCGTTGGATCCTGAACTGGAGCCGGGAAGGCTGGGTACAAACCCCCAGGCTGCTCTTGAGGGCGTGGAGTCGAAACAACGTCGACTTCCTCTTCGGGCTGGTGCACCGGAGTCGACAGACCCTCGGGCAACTGAGCCTCTCCCCCTCCAACCACCTCCTCCTCACCTTCATCCTCCCGACCTGAAGGATGGAATGGAACCGGAGATGGATTCGCTGTCTGCTTCGGTGAACCTGGCGAATTCGCATGCGACGCCTCACCCTCGGCGTCCTGTTCTTCCGAAAGCGAAGATACCACCACCTTCTCAACCAGCTTCACCTGCGACTTCGGCTTAGAACCCGAGTCCTTCCTCGAGTGATGTCGGGATTCATGGGTCCTCTTCTTATGCTTCTTTTTAGAGGATCTCGAAGCATGGGCCGAGGACGAGTCTGATCGCGACCTCGAATGAGACCTTGACCTCGAACGTCGAGTCCGCAACCTCGATTTTTTCTTCTCCTTACTTCCTTTAAGCTTCACCACAAAAAGCTTAGCTTCTCTCTCCCGAAGGGCCTTAGGTGTCATCTTCCTACAAGACTGGCAGTCTTCGACGTCGTGGTCGGAGCTTAGACACCATAAGCAGCATTCATGTGGATCCGCAATGGACATGGTTTTGCCACATTCCCCACATGCTTTAAATCCGGTCTTCTTCGAAGACATGTCGAAAGAGAAGACAATGAAACACGAATAATACAAAGTTACAGCAAAAGCTACGGACGATCCCTAGAAACCCGTTAGCGTCGGCGACGCGGAAAAAAGGGAACTGATGTCATCACGCCGGCATGGGCCTAATATGGGGTCGGTGACGTCAGCGGAGTCGCGCGCGATGCCGTGCCTCTGTGACGTCGGCGCAAAGCTACAAAAAGAATTTCCGGATGCTGCTGACGCAGGGGGATATTCACAAGGTGAGGAATCCACTGGCAGATGTATCTATCAGAAAATAATTTTTTGATAGGTGAGGCTACCTGTGTAAAAACGTAGTGGCTATCAAAATAGGCAATGATCTCTGACAGCTCAAAAGGTCAACATGTTTTTGCCATTGTTTAAGTCAATGATGATCAGTTGGCAATTCATTGAGGCAAATTATCCCTAATCTACACAGTGGTTGGAATCCTGGGTCATATCAAGATTAGACAATTACAAAGTAACATAGATTTGGTATAGGTGGATATCTTCATATAGTTTTATCTAAAAATGATGCTGACCCAATTAGGGTAGCAATTCTGCTTCCTTGAATGGCAGCAGAGATAACGCTGAGTTAGCGGGAGTGTCATAGTGAAGAATCCACAGGACAACCTGCCTAATCTCTGCTGCCTCAGGAGTGGATTAATAGGCACCAGCTGGGGTGCCCAGTAATAAAGGCGGACATCAGCCATGGCAAGTTCTCTATCATAAACTGATCGTATGCCCTTACCCAGTGCTACCATAAGAGATCTATTGGTCCAAATGAATTTGCGCCCTATTGCCGCCAAGGCATCAAACCATGCCCTCTGCATGTGTTGCAGATAATTCTGGGGAGAGAATGTGGAGTTACGGATAGGGCGGTCAACCTCGGAGCTGTGGAACCGGGTTCCAGTCTCGGCAGGGGCGCTCAACATTCTGTGATCCTGGGCAAATCACTTAATCTACTCATGTCTAACAAAAATGAATGTGCCTGTCTAACGTAACTGGTGCTCATATGAAGCGCTCTGATACCTTCGGGTCTAGTTTGCGCTATATAAACCCCCTTCCCAAAAAAAACAAATAACCTTAGCAGGATCATCATCTTCAAAAGAGATCAACACATTTCTGCAACTATATTTCATGTTTAGCATATGCCTAGATTTTACAGATTGTGTCACAGGTGATGCATCATGGAACATCAGATTTCTCTTATTCATTCAAACATGTTCCATTCATACAAACAAGGGGGTGTCACACCTTACCTGGTGCTGCTCTTTACTGATTAACGCTGAAGGTCCAGTGAGATGTGCACTCTCTCCCGCTTCTGAAGGGCGAATCTGATAGTTCACGGCTTGATATAGGATCTAGGAGAACATATTTGAATACTTATTCAACAGGAAGCAACAAGTACTATTTTGTTCACAATGGTTGAGCATTAAGACAGACTCATTTCGGAACATAGGACAATAGGTGAATTGAGTGGAATTACAAAATATCAAAGAAGGTATAAATGCTATGAACAGCAAGGAAAACATCTGAAAACAACACAGGGGATGACAATAGTCCACCTTAAAAGGCACATGCCTTGCACATGCTCAAGAAGTGTACAAATCTGATAAATCTAAAGTTATTGCTCATTCTGCAGGGCCAGGTGACTTTCATGGATTTCAGATTTAATGAGGTGGGACTTTATTGATGTTTTAAAGTGCTGCACTTGTTCCGATAGTCAGAGGGAGAACGTTTCAGTGGGTGGTTCCAGAAGGTGGAAGGAATGGAATCTGGACATTAGGTTTGCTTGGTCTTAGAAAGAGCAGATTGGTTGATCGTAGGTGGAGAAATGATGTATCTGTCTAAAGTGGGTGAAAGGTAATCTGGGAAGATTAGAGATATTACATGGGTGTAAAGGGTCCTACTGTTAGAATAAAGGTAATTAGTGCAAGGGCGATAATTATTAACAAGGTATTTCCAGGGAGACTGCAGTGGTCAAATGTAATGCTTTGTCATGGGGAGTAAAGCACTATGCGGAAGGTGCTAAAAATGATTCCAATAATCCAGCTTGCTAACAAGCAGCGAGTTAATCAGTGCCCTGGCTTCTTGTAAGGTGGTGATACTGGGCCCTTTTCACTGAGTTACGAATGGCATCAGATATACTGGCCTGGTGCCGAGCCCACTGAAACCAAACGTTCTACTCTAGAGTCCTCATGTGCTATCTGGCACTCAGGACGAGGAGGATGCATGAGGCTAGGAGGCCAAGTACCACCCGAACCATTCTTACTGACACCCAGGACTGAGCCCGAAATATTAGGGTAATATCCTAAGTTTCTTAGACTTGCAGTAGCAATGGTAAGTCCTTGAACACCACCATTTCCAGAATAGTCCCTATGCAGGGAATCTTCGTTTCGGATGTCAGATATGACTTCAGTTTGGTGAAGGAAAAGCTCAGGATTCACTGTAGGGCAACCGTCATCCAGAGGTGGTCTGCGATTGACCGTGACAAGCCTCCATTGATCAGCTGGTGTTCAACTCCTCACCTATTTCCAACTTTGGAACTTTCTAGATGACACGCTTGGCCAGAAGTAGACTGACCTTCTGCATAAGGATGATAGCATGGCCTGTCAAAAGCTGAGGCAGGGGGAATACTTGGCGGGGATAAATGAAAGACAAAACAGAGTCTTTGAACAACCTTTAGTAGACTTCAATCTGATGTGATGGATTTCCAGCGAGGGAGGAAAAATAAAGTCTTATCCCTTGTTGACTTCCGGGATGACGCCACTTAGCAGCACTCAGAAGCTATTGCTTTTAAGATCTTCGGATCCAGGTTGGTGCCTGGGATTGTTCTTCAGGGGAGGAATCTGGGATTAGAACCATCAGAATTGCAATTTGGCACTTAGTCACAGTATGCAGCAGCGTTACAGTGTTGACCAGAGTGGAGCAGACTCATTTGTACAACAGCAGTAACAGTAGGTCACATAATGGGTCCTGGTGGAGAACACTGTGGGGTGAAATAGGCCGGAATGTTAAAAGCTATATTGGTGATAGTGGTTGTAAAGACCTAAGTTTACACTTAATATCACCTTTGTGTGGTTGGTATTGCTGTGTGCCTCTACAGGACAGGGAAGATGGAAGAGGTCCTTGATTTGTGCAGGGGGGCTAACCCACTAGACTAAATTGAGCTTAACAGTATCAAACAGATAATGCCCTTTCTATATGTTGCGCGTAACTGTAGGATGCCATGAACAGGATTTCTTCCCCTGGTCATGAAAAGAGGATGTGAGAAGATCATGGGCAAAGAGTGGTACTGCTTTTGAGGATCTGGAACCCATTGGTTTTCATTCTGACTGCAGATGACCCCCTCACTGGAGCTGCCTTGCTCTGATATCGCGACAGGCCTTCCAAAGCACCAAATTGCTGTATGGACCTGGAGAGAAAGTGGGAGCCTCAAGCTCAGCCCCCCTAATCGTGGTGTGGATACTGCTGAAGAGGGTGCCTCCAAGCTTGAGACATGATATTGTCACAAGGCGAATGACAGCTGGTGGGACTTTCTGTGGGGGTGTACGGCCAATCAGGTTTCATTCCAACCTACATCCAACAGATTTCTGCTTTCTGTACTTCTGAGGCATTATGGGTTTAAAGAGAATGTAGGGGGAACCTCATGCTTATTTCCCACCTCAGGCTGTGGGCTGCTGCTAAATTATGTCAACAAACAATTAATTAGAGAATGGCACAGTTACACGAAGAAGGCTGCAAAGCTTTCTAATCTATAATCAATGAAAGGTGTGCAGCAACACCACTGTTCATTTTATGATCTGAGCATCACATTTTCATTGCAAATTGTCAGCTCAGTATAAGTTTGATGTCTAGTGAAGACCTTATGAAATCCATAGTTGAGTGATCCTGCATTATGTTTTTCTGACATAACATATTGCATTAAATGTTTTATTGATTTTATTTATAAAGTGCAACAATCATCCCCACCTAGGGGATATCACGGATCTGAATGACTCCCAACGTTCCAGCTGTAAGAACCCCACAAAAAAGATCAGTACAAGAGAGAATTAAATTGAAAACATCCTGGTTTTCAAACTCTTTCTAAACTGTAAATGATAAACGGTGAGGCGGAGGGCATTCCACTGGACGGCAGCCAGATGCAAAAATGAGCATCCACCGGTTCTGGCTTTTGTTATTCTGGTGGTTTTGGCTAAGGCTAAATTTCGGGATTTCAAGTCACTGGAAAGTTTATAAAATTCAACTCTGGTCCATAAAATGTCCAAGCCAGTGCTGTACAAGGCCTTGTGACCAGTGCATAAAAGTTTCAAGCCTGCTCTTTCTCGCTTTGGCAGCCAGTGCAAAGATGTTAAGCACGCCGAGTCAGGCAGATTAATTTAGCAGCATATTTTTGGATTACCTGCAATCTTGAAAAAAGATAGTCTGCCATGCCCACAAAGAGGGCATTTCAATAGTACAAACGACTGTTAACCAAAGCGTGTAATATGTTCTTTCGCCCGGGTATCGGGATCCATTTAAACATTTTTCTTAAAAGTTTTAGGATATTAAAACACTTGCTGCAGGTAGCAATAATATGTTTTTGCATTAAAAGCGAGTCATCGATGATGAACCACCGATGTTTCACAGATTTCTTAGGGGGAGGCGTGTCACCCAGAGAATCTGGCCACCAAGAGGCATCCCACATCTGATGGGCCCCACCAAATGGCAGAATCTCAGTTTTGTCTGCATTTAACTTTAGACAATGGTTGGTCATCCAGTCCTCCACTTCGGTAAGGCACTTATGTAGGTTGTCATGCATTTCCTCTTAATTCTCTCCTAGTGAAATGATCAACTGGGTATCTTCAGCATACGAACGTACTTTGAAACTCCATTTCCTTACAATTGTGGCCTAAAAGGCCACATAGATATTAAAAAGAGTAGGGCTTAGTGAGGAGCCCTTTGAGACTCTACGTTCTGATTTATGGGAATTGGATCTAAAAGAGCCAAGCTGAACTATATACGACCTGATTTTAAAAAAAGGGCCTAGCCTTTGGAGAGCTTTGGAATGTATGCCAATGTCAAAACGTTTCTTAATCAGCGGCAAAAATCCTTTCTTAAATGCCCATAAAGTTTCTCCAAACCGTATACAATATTATAAAATAAATGTTTCAATGAGGCAAGTGTTCCATGTCCTCATTACGAGTGACGGTATCACACACAGAGTATTACCTTTGAGTGAAATTCTGCAACTAACTATTCTAAGGGATCACAGGCTGTTGCCAAGACTGAGAGTTAGTCATACTCGCCTTGCAGTCCTTGTCCCCTCCCACGAATCACTGACAGCCTTGGACTTTACCTCACACACATCAAATACAGACGGGCAGATAGAAGCACCAGGACTGCACGCTCCTAAACCCCCTTGCCCCACACACAGAGTAGATCGTGAGAGCAATTGGGGGTGGGGGCGATCCCGCTGGTGTGTGAGTAGTGTGCGACCCCACCCCCATTTGTAATGTTAAAGCTCCCGCGAGCAGTTGGCTGACGAGCCTGGGACCCCGCACCTGCGCGCCTGAGAGGTATTAAACCTGGCAATATTTGGCAGCCACCGGCAACCCCAGAACACGGCCTAATCCCTGCTGATGAGGGGTAAATACCCCGAAACACGTGTCCAGGGATGGCGAAGATAGCGAAGATAGCAAAGAAGATGCATCGCGGAACACAAACTACACTTACCACAGTCCTTAGGGGCGATCCCGCTGGTGTGTGCGTAGTGTGTGACCCCACCCCCATTTATAATGTTAAAGCTCCCTCGAGCAGTTGGCTGACGAGCCTGGGACCCCGCACCTGCGTGCCTGAGTGGTATTAAACCTGGCAATATTTGGCAGCCACCGGCAACCCCAGAACACGGCCTAATCCCTGCTGGTGAGGGCTAAATACACCGAAAACACGTGTACAGGGATGGCGAAGATAGCAGAGAATCGAAAGAAGATGCATCGCGGAACACAAACTATACTTACCACAGTCCTTAGGGGCGATCCCGCTGGTGTGTGAGTAGTGTGCGACCCCACCCCCATTTGTAATGTTAAAGCTCCCTCGAGCAGTTGGCTGATGAGCCTGGGACCCCGCACCTGCGCGCCTGAGTGGTATTAAACCTGCCAATATTTGGCAGCCACCGGCAACCCCAGAACACGGCCTAATCCCTGCTGATGAGGGGTAAATACCCCGAAACACGTGTCCAGGGATGGGGAAGATAGCGAAGATAGCAGAGAATCGAAAGAAGATGCATCGCGGAACACAAACTACACTTACCACAGTCCTTAGGGGCGATCCCGCTGGTGTGTGAGTAGTGTGCGACCCCACCCCCATTTGTAATGTTAAAGCTCCCTCGAGCAGTTGGCTGACGAGCCTGGGACCCCGCACCTGCGCGCCTGAATGGTATTAAACCTGGCAATATTTGGAAGCCACCGGCAACCCCAGAACACGGCCTAATCCCTGCTGATGAGGGGTAAATACCCCGAAACACGTGTCCAGGGATGGCGCAGATAGCGAAGATAGCAGAGAATCGAAAGAAGATGCATTGCGGAACACAAACTACACTTACCACAGCCCTTAGGGGCGATCCCGCTGGTGTGTGAGTAGTGTGCGACCCCACCCCCATTTGTAATGTTAAAGCTCCCTCGAGCAGTTGGCTGACGAGCCTGGGACCCCGCACCTGCGCGCCTGAGTGGTATTAAACCTGGCAATATTTGGCAGCCACCGGCAACCCCAGAACACGGCCTTATCCCTGCTGATGAGGGGTAAATACCCCGAAACACGTGTCCAGGGATGGCGAAGATAGCAGAGAATCGAAAGAAGATGCATTGCGGAACACAAACTACACTTACCACAGTCCTTAGGGGCGATCCCGCTGGTGTGTGAGTAGTGTGCGACCCCACCCCCATTTGTAATGTTAAAGCTCCCTCGAGCAGTTGGCTGACGAGCCTGGGACCCCGCACCTGCGCGCCTGAGTGGTATTAAACCTGGCAATATTTGGCAGCCACCGGCAACCCCAGAACACGGCCTAATCCCTGCTGATGAGGGGTAAATACCCCGAAACACGTGTCCAGGGATGGCGAAGATAGCGAAGATAGCAGAGAATCGAAAGAAGATGCATCGCGGAACACAAACTACACTTACCACAGTCCTTAGGGGCGATCCCGCTGGTGTGTGAGTAGTGTGTGACCCCACCCCCATTTGTAATGTTAAAGCTCCCTCGAGCAGTTGGCTGACGAGCCTGGGACCCCGCACCTGCGCGCCTGAATGGTATTAAACCTGGCAATATTTGGAAGCCACCGGCAACCCCAGAACACGGCCTAATCCCTGCTGATGAGGGGTAAATACCCTGAAACACGTGTCCAGGGATGGCGCAGATAGCGAAGATAGCAGAGAATCGAAAGAAGATGCATTGCGGAACACAAACTACACTTACCACAGTCCTTAGGAGCGATCCCGCTGGTGTGTGAGTAGTGTGCGACCCCACCCCCATTTGTAATGTTAAAGCTCCCTCGAGCAGTTGGCTGACGAGCCTGGGACCCCGCACCTGCGCGCCTGAGTGGTATTAAACCGGGCAATATTTGGCAGCCACCGGCAACCCCAGAACACGGCCTTATCCCTGCTGATGAGGGGTAAATACCCCGAAACACGTGTCCAGGGATGGCGAAGATAGCAGAGAATCGAAAGAAGATGCATTGCGGAACACAAACTACACTTACCACAGTCCTTAGGGGCGATCCCGCTGGTGTGTGAGTAGTGTGCGACCCCACCCCCATTTGTAATGTTAAAGCTCCCTCGAGCAGTTGGCTGACGAGCCTGGGACCCCGCACCTACGCGCCTGAGTGGTATTAAACCTGGCAATATTTGGCAGCCACCGGCAACCCCAGAACACGGCCTAATCCCTGCTGATGAGGGGTAAATACCCCGAAACACGTGTCCAGGGATGGCGAAGATAGCGAAGATAGCAGAGAATCGAAAGAAGATGCATCGCGGAACACAAACTACACTTACCACAGTCCTTAGGGGCGATCCCGCTGGTGTGTGAGTAGTGTGCGACCCCACCCCCATTTGTAATGTTAAAGCTCCCTCGAGCAGTTGGCTGACGAGCCTGGGACCCCGCACCTGCGCGCCTGAGTGGTATTAAACCTGGCAATATTTGGCAGCCACCGGCAACCCCAGAACACGGCCTAATCCCTGCTGATGAGGGGTAAATACCCCGAAACACGTGTCCAGGGATGGCGAAGATAGCGAAGATAGCAGAGAATCGAAAGAAGATGCATCGCGGAACACAAACTACACTTACCACAGTCCTTAGGGGCGATCCCGCTGGTGTGTGAGTAGTGTGCGACCCCACCCCCATTTGTAATGTTAAAGCTCCCTCGAGCAGTTGGCTGACGAGCCTGGGACCCCGCACCTGCGTGGTATTAAACCTGGCAATATTTGGCAGCCACCCGCAACCCCAGAACACGGCCTAATCCCTGCTGATGAGGGGTAAATACCCCGAAACACGTGTACAGGGATGGCGAAGATAGCAGAGAATCGAAAGATGCATCGCGGAACACAAACTACACTTACCACAGTGTTGAAAACTAGTACGGTTTGGTGAACATTATCTGCGCCATCTTGCCTCTTCCCCTGATGCCACACTTTTGTCGTGCGCACCCGCCATTTTAAGATGCCCTGATCAGAACGAACCCTCTTGCATGCCGCTGGCCCCTGACATAGCCCTTCACCCTCACCAAGCCCGCACGCTGACCAACCCCCCTGCTTGCACCTGCCTTGAATCATAAACCCCTCTTCAGCGCTGCTCTGCCCCAGGCCCTCATCCTGTTCCCAGCGCGACACCTCCCTTCTTCCCTTTCATGATCCCCGGCCCTTAGATGCAAACCCCCTTTTTCCCCGTGTGCCCGTTTGTCTTCCTCGTTCCCAGGCCGACACCCAGCTCTGCCGATACTGTTCCTTGCCCCTCCCCGTACAATAGAAAGCTTCCCCCATCAAGGGATCCCCTGGTTGATCAAAGCCCCCACCCCATGAGATCCGATCGAACCCCGCATTCCATGAATTGACGGAATATCCAGCTGCGCGATACTCATCACCTGTTGTGACCAGGATGGGGACCTCTACTGTAAATATGTGTGGGAACGGGCCCGGAGGGGGGTTTCCGGGAATGTCTTTCCGTACATCAAAGCTTTATCATGAGTGTGTAAACTGTAATAAAAACCGCAAACACTGTATATAAGGGGCCAGGCCTCAAACATAAGTTAGAGCACCTCAGAACGATACCTGCTGTCCGTTTTGCTGTGTTCTCCTCCGGAGAGAATAAAAAAACCTTGTTTCCTGCTTTCCAGTCTCCAGCGCCTGCCTCTTCATTTATTAAATAATTCGAGGGTCACAGAGGCAATACCGCCGGGCAAATATCGATTGTCCCCGACTCAAACCTTTATTTTAACAATTGGCGCCCAACGTGGGGCCCATCAGCGACTCGTGGATCCAGTGGGAGAGGTCCCGACGACAGAGTGAATGACTGCAACGATCGGGAGAGCTCTTGCCCAATAGACCCTCGTCTGGCAGCCGATCATCCGAACTTCACTAGTTCCGAACAGACCTCTCTCGAGTGATCTACGGTCCTGACTGGGGACCATTAGGAGTGCCGTGAGAAATACGAGAAAAAGAGGACGAACGGGCGCTGGATTCGGAAGACAAGAAACTGTCCATACGGTCCGGGTAAGGTCGTGTAAACACGACGGATTGCGAAAATAATTGATTGCTTGATTGTTTACAAAAAATATACTAGTATTACTCTTTGTTTGACCTATTTGGAGATTCACTGTCTGCACATGGAGAAACAGTAGGCTCCTTCTCTTTTGCAAACAGTGAAGGATAGGTAACGTAACCGTCGCGCCTATTTTTTTTCCCCCACTGACTCTATTATTTCTTAACGGTTTTTGGGAGACTCCCTCTCCCTCACTGATTAACTGGGTCCTTTGACCCCGAACTACTGTTCGCAGATTGTCTTCTGGAGATTCTCTGTCTGCAAACCGGAAACAACAGATTCCTCTTTGCGGATACTGAAAGGGTAGAGGACGCAGACTTTTGCGCCCTACTTACTCTCCCCATTGATCTTACTCTATCTTATTTATTTATTGATTGTTTGATTGTTCCTCGTTATTTGTTACTTTTTGTTCATGAGGTATTCACTGCCTGCAAACAACGTAGAATAGGAATATTCTGTCTAGTCTTTGCACCTAGTGATAAGATAGGCAGTGCTGACTTTTTAGTCCCTCGTTACGAGCCGTCATGTCTGTCTTCTCCCCACTGATTGATAATTGGTTCAGCCCGGACCGTGTATTAGAGGTGGACCATATAGCTCCACTAGAAGGCACCCCTAATAAGGACATGTTCATAAACTATGGATTAGTTACCATAGCCTATAATAAATTGTGGCACAGGTATACCAAAGAAAGTCAAGACAAACAGTGGCCACTGGCAGGATCCTTTGACCTTGATAAAATAGAAACGTTGGAAATAGCCCTTCGCAATAATAAGACAACGCCTATTATGCTCGACAGTCTCGGTATGTGGCGCAGAGAGGCTATGCAACGACAGAGAAAAGACGAGGACAAACCAGGTAGAGAAATATACCGACAGGACAACCCCGGGACACCACGACCCAAAAGTTATCCCCCGACACAACGCAAAAGACGGCCAGACTTAGGGCAAGACCAATGCGCTTTTTGTAGATATGTCGGACACTGGAAAGCCCAATGCCCGACTCTACTGAGCGTGAGTAAGGGCAAAGGGCCAAAACGATTCAAAAAGGGGGTGGTAAGGGCAAAGGGCCGACAGGAATGACAGGCCAGCAGAATGAGAAAAAGCGCGAGACAAAGAAAAATCCGACTCGCACGGACAGACCAGACAGAACCACCGCGTTTGATTATGCCCGATGGCACAGGTTCCGCCAGAACGATTTCAGCGACATGTTGGAGTTTTCCTAGGTCGGACAATATAAAAACGGGAACCCAGCCTAGCTCTAAATTAACAGACGGAAAAAGATAATTTTGGCCAAATAATCACTGTTTTATGTTTGTCTTTGGATCTTGTGTGTCATACTTTTCTATTACCCCCGCCCGTCTGAGTTTATGTGTACGTAAATCTGCGTCATCCCCCTGCACGTGCTTCCATGTTACATAAACTATGTTAATAGAAATTTTAGCATAAAACAACCTGGAAAGAAAGAAATGGGAAACGAAATCAGTAAGCCACTGATAAACACAAACTTTTATTTTAACATAACAGGCAAAGAAAAACACAATAACGATAGAAAAACAAGAACGGTAAACTGTAGAACTAGAAAATCAACAGAACATTCGTCCCCCCCCACCTTCTGGAACCTTCCAAAGCAGGGTAGGGTTACGGCTACGCCCAACCGGCGGCAACCCATATAAGGCGGGCCTTGCTGCCAACTCTTGGTCAGGAAATCTTAACGTATTGGGGAGCCGGAGGAGAGGAAGGGGCCAGCGGCCTGGGCAGTTACAGGTAGTCCCGCCACATGTCTCCTCGGCCAGCCGCAACGGGCCCGGACAGTCTCAGGTAGTCCCGCCACATGTCCCGAGAAGAACGAGACACCTCTTTCTTTTCCCTTCCGTAACAGCCGCAGCAGCTCTGGACGGCGGGATGTCCTGCACGTACCTCCGCAACAATTTGTCCAAGTTGGGCTGGGAGGGAGAGGCGACGCGGACGAGCCTCTCCCACCTCCACGGATAGGAGGTCTCCCAGCCCCCGGCCCAACGCCGAACACCCCCAACCAGGCGATGGTGCCCCAATACTTGCGCAGCACCGAACGTGCAATGGTGCCCATATTTTCGGAACACCGAACCTGCAATGACTGCACCGATACTCGTGCCGCGCCGAATGCGCGCCACAGGTGGCCATACTCCCACAGCACTGAGCACACGACTTGGGGAGCACCGGATGGGGAGAGACCTTCGTGCGGGCCGATGAAAAAGAGCAGCATGGGGTGCACCGGAAGAAGGAGACGGCGCGAACGAGTCTCCCTCGCCCCCCCAGGCGGGGGCATCACAGCTGCACCCCAGCCGAACGTCCCGCTTTCACAAAACAGAGCCCTCTTCCTTTCACTCCGAAGGATCTCTTCCACTCTTGCAAACTCGACGACAGTGGCCCCTGTAGGGCCCCAAAATGGCGTCTGGGTCCGCTGGAAGGCGGGCCTCGGCCGCTAGAGTAACTTTGACCAGCAATATAACTCGGTGGCTCGCCCACCGGAGCACGAGCCCCCACCTCCGACAACATCTCCACAGCCTTGAAGATTCTACAAAGGTCCCCGAAGGAGCCCTCGGCCACTGCAGGCCTCCGGTAAGGGGCAACTGCCTTGATCGCCAACGAAATAAACATGACATTGCCACTCCTCCTATTAGCATGAATTCTAGAACTGCCGAAAAGGACTCTGGTCCAACTGCCGGTTGTAGGAAACATTTTTCCCTGATGCTACTTCCGGACTAACCCGGCCCCGCCCAAAATGGCGCCGGTATCAATAGGAACTTACGAACACCTCGTGGTGTCCCTTTTCACTATACAAACTTAATGTTCTGATACATATATGACCCTTTGTACACTTGACGAGAAGAACGGAGAGCTCACTCGAGGAACATGTAAAAGGATCGCGTTAAAAATGATGATTATAAATGTACAATGTATTATATTTTTATAGCCGATGTATATCCTCGCTTATGATGCACGCGCACGGTATGCATATAGGAAATCTGATTGCAACTAGTATGACTATGCTTCTAAATTATGAAATAAACGCCCCCGAACCCCCCGGCCAACTGATAGACGTTCTGGTTTGCTACAAATGAATTGCTAAAACTTTCAGATGTTTTTTATTGCTGCCAAACAACACCCCCCCACTGTACGCACTTTAGCCATTGCCGTGCCCGGCCAAATACGACTGCACCCTTATGAATCCACATACTATGATCTCGCAAAAATAAAGGTCCTTTTTTTCAAAATGATGAACGGGTATTGCTTGCTTTATTTAAAATGTGGGATGGGCGGGAGAGTTCTTTTCTGTGCACCCTACTATGCTCTCTCTTTAAGGTTATTAAAAAGATGGCTGCCCAGCCCTGGAGGACGGATCGGATCGACAACACGACGCTCTGCCTTCAAAGTACGCGACTGACTCATGAACTCTCGCATGGAGGAAGACCTCGACTTCCAAGGATGGGTAAAACGAACGGTATAACTGAGGGAATGTAAAAGAAGGGTAAAATAAAACGATGTAAATGTTATAAAGTACGACGTTCAAAGGTATTAGGGAACAGAGCTGACCCAAGAACCGAAGAACCTTAGAACGTCACAGCGCTGAAGGAGGTTTAAGGATCCCGATAGTGAGATACATCTTTCGACTAGATACCTCGCACTAGACACCTCTGGTTCCCTTTTCACGTTTCCCCGCACACGACCCATAAGGACACACTGCCCCCCCCCCCCCGACTCCAGAAACGATACCCCCGGGGATTCTACCCCGAGGAGGAAAGACGAGTATGAGGTAAGTAAAGGACTTTCGAATCCATGTATTGGATGTGCGCGAATGTTGTCCCCCTCCCCTCCCCTCTTTTTCCCTCCCTCTACAGGGTACATCAGGGGCCGCAACCAAGGTATGGCGAAGATCTGAAGCCTTGCCATGTCTAATACACGAAACAGACCAGCGCTGCAAGGTGGCACCTAAGCACGCCTGCAAACTACTCACGTAGCAAACAAACCTGTAGAACTAGTATGATCTGATGAAAAGTGATCACTCTTAACCCAGGCTGCGCGAATGAACCTATGTCACAGATGAATCAAAACTATGAGAGAATGTGCATGTGTGACTGAAGCATTGACTCAACGGGTCGAAGGACCGAGAATGCAAGAAAGTGCGACACAATGGTACTTCCCTTTTCTTTCTTCCTTTTTCTCGAAGCATGTCCCCTCTACCCTGTCTAATGCTCAAACTGCATGATTTCAAGATTCTAACGCAGACCCGTGAATGTCCTTTACTGTGTAATGCACTAAATAGCCTTCCTTAAATACACTGCCACTCTCTCTGTCGCACGTGTACTATTTAGCCTGCCGTTGCACTCACTCTCTCTCTCTCTCTCTCTCTCTCTCTCTCTCTCTCTCTCTCTCTCTCACTCTCCCTCTCTCTCTCTCTCTCTCTCTCTCTCTCTCTTTCACACTCCCACTCTTCCGAGCGATTAGCCCCGAAATTGACAGACTGCCACCCCTAGCACACCACCCAATTGGCTTCAAATACCGCCGGTATTTGCTCAAAACTTGTCTTTAATAAAATCACCCTAATACTGTGTCACCACCTCTCCTTTCCGGAAATGTTTTGATGAAATCTAGAATTGGTCAAAAAGGAAAGGACAGGTAAGCTGACTGAGGTTCCCTAAATCTGACCCGAAATGAGGGAACTACATGTCAGCGGCTACTACTATGGAATAAAAGTGCCTCAGATAACGCGCCCCTCCCCGTCCCAAATTGTCGCGATACCCAAAACCATAAAGGTAACCGAAACCCCCCATCTTCTCAGGACGCTCCCAGTATTGCGTTCAGTTGCCCCCCCCCCCATCAACGTTTTCTATGTACCTAGGTGTCTTCCGATGAGACCCCTGTCTTCTCTAATTTAGTAATCTGGCCGCGAGAGGCTGCATAGGGACCAGAATGATGTTTTGCAAAGTTAAAGATTAGACCGGAGCAAAGAAAACCATTACACTGAGCCTTGTCGAAAGTGAAAATGTTTAGTTAAAGGGCAGAAGGCATTGAAGGTTTAGCCTATGTTCGTCCCTCAGCGAGAAGCCTATTAGTACCATGCGGTTAGCTCACACCACTTTTTATTAGCATTGCCCGGCTTACATTACAGAGGTGGGCCCCCATCAGATGACCTGTCGTGACTATATTAAACAGTTGTGAAGGAAAGCCATAGTAAACCCAGCAGGTCCACCATCGATCATTTATATGTATAGCGAACGTTCCTATCTTCATTTGCCTTGAGCTGGGAGAGAAATAGACTTATGTGGTTACTTTCCTCTACCAAATCTCTAAAAACTGTCTTTTCAAACTCCTTCAAGGGTACGGCTGTTGGAGGAAAGAAGGACCGGATGTGGGAGCACGTGGCCTGACTACGGACTGTGGAACGTCTGTGACATGGGCCAAGGCGAGACCGCGACAGAACAGAGCTACAGGACGAGGCACTACCTCCAACAAAGTGAGAAGAAAGGGCTAACCTGATGCCCCCGCTCTATGTTCGAATGTGTGCCGAAAGGTCCCCGCTCTCTAGACTCGGTCATGAGCCCGCCTATCTGAAGTCTCTCGTTCCCCTAGTTTGTTCCTGATTTGGCCTTGCTCCATCCCCCTTTTTCTCCGACCTACCCTATGGACTATTTTGTACACTCTTCTTCCACCTGAACTTTTGACTATTGATCCCAAAGGACACCGGGCGAGAAAGACCCTTTTTCTGACCAGAAACGCGAGGAAAGGGTCGTGCCCTGCAACACGGAACTTAGAATAGAGCTGGACTCGTAGCTCCACCGCCGGTGCTCCACAGTGCCAACGGAAGACGAAGAATTGCTGAAAGCTTACTAAACCTCGAACATTCCCGATCATTTCTGCCACGTCTCGTTTCTCTCCCAGCCAACATTGTATTGATTAGGTAACAATCCATCAGTTCGCCTTATGAAATGTACTCACTGCTCTGCATTGCATTACTATGACTTTCCTGCTAAACAAGATTATCAAAGTTTATCAAATAGGTCCGCCTCCTAAAAACTAGAAATCTCAAAATGTATTGTTTACAACTCTTTCATCCAGGGTTCCTACCGTTTTCTTTCTCATGCCCACCACAATAGAACCGAGTAGAAAATGAACCAGCAAGATGTCTTGAATATGTTAAAGGGAGGACTGTTGAAAACTAGTACGGTTTGGTGAACATTATCTGCGCCATCTTGCCTCTTCCCCTGATGCCACACTTTTGTCGTGCGCACCCGCCATTTTAAGATGCCCTGATCAGAACGAACCCTCTTGCATGCCGCTGGCCCCTGACATAGCCCTTCACCCTCACCAAGCCCGCACGCTGACCAACCCCCCTGCTTGCACCTGCCTTGAATCATAAACCCCTCTTCAGCGCTGCTCTGCCCCAGGCCCTCATCCTGTTCCCAGCGCGACACCTCCCTTCTTCCCTTTCATGATCCCCGGCCCTTAGATGCAAACCCCCTTTTTCCCCGTGTGCCCGTTTGTCTTCCTCGTTCCCAGGCCGACACCCAGCTCTGCCGATACTGTTCCTTGCCCCTCCCCGTACAATAGAAAGCTTCCCCCATCAAGGGATCCCCTGGTTGATCAAAGCCCCCACCCCATGAGATCCGATCGAACCCCGCATTCCATGAATTGACGGAATATCCAGCTGCGCGATACTCATCACCTGTTGTGACCAGGATGGGGACCTCTACTGTAAATATGTGTGGGAACGGGCCCGGAGGGGGGTTTCCGGGAATGTCTTTCCGTACATCAAAGCTTTATCATGAGTGTGTAAACTGTAATAAAAACCGCAAACACTGTATATAAGGGGCCAGGCCTCAAACATAAGTTAGAGCACCTCAGAACGATACCTGCTGTCCGTTTTGCTGTGTTCTCCTCCGGAGAGAATAAAAAAACCTTGTTTCCTGCTTTCCAGTCTCCAGCGCCTGCCTCTTCATTTATTAAATAATTCGAGGGTCACAGAGGCAATACCGCTGGGCAAATATCGATTGTCCCCGACTCAAACCTTTATTTTAACAATAGTCCTTAGGGGCGATCCCGCTGGTGTGTGAGTAGTGTGCGACCCCACCCCCATTTGTAATGTTAAACCTCCCTCGAGCAGTTGGCTGACGAGCCTGGGAACCCGCACCTGCGCGCCTGAGTGGTATTAAACCTGCCAATATTTGGCAGCCACCGGCAACCCCAGAACACGGCCTAATCCCTGCTGATGAGGGGAAATACCCCGAAACACGTGTCCAGGGATGGCGAAGATAGCGAAGATAACAGAGAATCGAAAGAAGATGCATCGCGGAACACAAACTACACTTACCACAGTCCTTAGGGGCGATCCCGCTGGTGTGCGAGTAGTGTGCGACCCCACCCCCATTTGTAATGTTAAAGCTCCCTCGAGCAGTTGGCTGACGAGCCTGGGACCCCGTACCTGCGCGCCTGAGTGGTATTAAACCTGGCAATATTTGGCAGCCACCGGCAACCCCAGAACACGGCCTAATCCCTGCTGATGAGGGGTAAATACCCCGAAACACGTGTCCAGGGATGGTGAAGATAGCGAAGATAGCAGAGAATCGAAAGAAGATGCATCACGGAACACAAACTACACTTGCCACAGTCCTTAGGGGCGATCCCGCTGGTGTGTGAGTAGTGTGCGACCCCACCCCCATTTGTAAGATCGTGAGAGCACACAAGTCTTTCCTCCTACTGCCTCTACCCTGACTCCTGCCATCCCACTCCTTTGATCTCTATCAACTCTCCTACTGATATTATCTGCCTGCCTCGAGCTAGTACAAAATGTCAGCGAAATTTCCCATGGCCCACATAATTATGCCCCAGAAAATATATTGGAATAGCCAGAATTTGGTGAAGGGATTCCAGTCGCAGGCAGAGATTTCATCCCAACGATATCCCCACACCAAATTCCAACCAAATCAAAGCAACATCCTAACTATCTGACTGGCCAAATGAGAAGGACCACTCACAAATATCTGCTTTCAGCAAATTTTATCTCACAAGGAGATTTATGGATGGACTCTTTAGAAGCTCAAGAACACAAACAAATCAAATCCAACAAAACAGCACAATAAATCTCCCTGCTAAAGTAAAAAGCACTAATGACTGCACATATTTTTTATACTGCTCCACTATTTTACTAAACCAGAAGTACCAAGCATGTTTGAGCTGGGCAGAAAAGTAGGCTATGACTATTCTCCTTCCCAGATATGCCATAATGGTGCTTTCTTCAAACACACATCATCAATACTTTAGACTAAAATCAAACGAATGACTGATTGCCACAAAAAAATGTAAGAAACTAGACAATGTGATGCACTAATTCTCAGTATACCCTTTAATTTTACCCTCTTTAAGCATCTACTAAATCACTCATTTGCCAATGCAAAAGTGCTGCTAAAAATTGAGAGAGAAATAGCAGTTTCGAGTGTTGCTATCACTAGAACCACCACTCTTCGGTCCCTAAAGTAGCTGCCTTGAGTGGACTCACACCACGCTTTAACAGACTTAAAGGAGATATTCATGCCCATGGCCACGGCTCAGATTCCAAGTTTATCAAACCTTGCTTGTCTCTAGTCTGGGAACCAAAAAGCAAAGCATCCATCTTGGTGCATTACCACAAAGTGACCCAATAACAAAGGCCTTTTGGATGATGAGTTCTGTCTTTCTCATCCAAACAGTGGCCAAAAAGCTATTCAAGACCTGTTGGGTGTATGAACCTCAATATCCCTTGTTATTTTGCCACAGAGACAACCGAAGGACACACAGACTCAAACCACATTGCTGTGGAATATGGTAAATGTTTTGTTGGGCTTATTAAAGTAGGATGCAGGCAATTAGATCAACAGAAAACAGGGACTTAGTAAAATGAATGAAACTAGTTTACTTCCCCACCACTCATAGAAGGAAAGAATCACAGAAATCCTTGACCAGACCTGGACTATAAACCAAGACAAAGGTTCTTCCGGAGCTTATGGTCCCATTTCCCTCTTCTCCAGAAAAATAAAAACTATGATGTGTCTGGATCCTAAAGAATGACTAATGACTAGAGTGTTACATCATACAAACAGCAGGTGATAAGAGGAATATTTGCAGTTTGTCTACTGGCTGGCAATCACTCAGTGTAATATTCCAACGCATGGTTCTTTTGTCCCCAATGCCACCTTAGCTTGGACCCAGCCATATTCAAATTAGTCTTGACCCTACACTAAAAACAACAGTCCAGACTGAACGGCCAAGCCAGAACACATGCAACTAAGACCCATTTTGCCATGATTAGTGCATGTCAGACGGGTTCAGCCTGACTCCAGCGACACAGTGAGTAAGGGAGCCACACCTGGGAATACAGTTGGCACCATAAAGCGTTTAATCAAAGAAACAATAGGTGATGGGAGAAATGTGTTCAATTTGTCTAACCATTGGCAGTAACTCGGGGTAGCATTCCAATCCCTCATTTTTCTGGGCACCTTGCCACCTCTGGTTAAGCTCCACCATATGAAAATTAGTCCTAGTCCTGCTCCAATATTAACAGTCTAGCCCAAACTGCCAACCCAGATCTGAGCAGAAACACAAGCAATTCAAGATTGGGTTTACCCTGATTGGGGTTCATCAGTCAGGTGCAGCTTGGTTCCAGTGGCACAACGAGCAAGGTCCCATGCCTCGGCATAAATTTGGCCACTCTGAGTGATGCATCAAACACACAAAAAGTGATGGGAGGAATACTTGCTTGCTAGGTCCAACCTGAGATGCCTTCGGATCGGCATTGGTCGGCATGGAAAAAAGGAATGCATGTCAGCGAGCAAGGAGGGCGGTTATATGTGACTCCATTCAGTCACGTCTGGGTCAGTATAAGTCTCTGTGGAGCCGCACAGCATCACCTGCTGGGGCGTGGGAGTCTCCAGATCCATTCTGGTAAATGGGGATATTCCAATTGTAAGGAATATGCTGTTAAATGTACCCATCAGCCTAGGTGGAAAACCAACCAATAACAGCCCATAAAAGAAAGACTGCAACACCACTAAATAAGCTCCAATACCAATGACCCAAGAGCAAGTTCAAACTAGTACAGCCAAGGCCCATGGAAGGAAGAGACAGTAAAAGGACGTAGACACCCTGCCATAATTGATGTGAGGTAACATGAATGAAGACAACCAGATATCTTCCCAGAGTAAAAATAGAAATTACTGGTCAACTTAGATGCGACCAAAAACTAGATCTGTAGCTGCTGAACATGTGTTATGCAGGAAAAGAAACCCATCAGCCCACCAAATGGCGGATCATCATCATCTGGGATTTATAAGACTGGTATCTGATAGGCCTCTCACATTGTATTATCGTGAGCTGTCCTACCATAAAACCACCAGTGATGGAACAGGCCATGAATGTGTGTTCTGTGGTGCTGAAATTTTTTTTTGCAGTGATATACTAAGTGTGAAAATATGTCATAAGTGCAGATTAAAATTAACTATTATGACACCAAGGATATATTTATTAGAGGATTATCATAATGCCAAAGTTGAAAAACAGCGTGTTGATAGTTTGACAAAGATAACTATCGTCAGTTGACTGTGAAGGTTTCAGCCAGTGTAGGTCGAAGGATAGACCGGTGGCTTTCTTCAGGACCAGGGACTACACTACTGCAAAAAGGTGAAAAGAAATAATAAACAATGACCTACACTGGCTGAAACATGTTGACCTTCCTAGTCAACTGACGATAGTTATCTTTGTCAAACTATCAACACGCTGTTTTTAAATTTTGGCATTATGATAATCCTCTAATAAATTTATCCTTGGTGTCATAATAGTCAATTTTAATCTGCACTTATGACCTATTTTCACACTTAGTATATAACTGCAAAATAATTTTTCAGCACCACAGAACACACATTCATGGCTTGTTCCATCACTGGTGGTTTTATGGTAGGACAGCTCACGATAATACAATGCGAGATGCCTATCAGATACCAGTCTTATAAATCCCAGATGATGATGATCCGCCATTTGGTGGGCTGATGGGTTTCTTTTCCTGCATAACACACGTTCAGCTGCTATAACACACGTTCAGCTGCTACAGATCTAGTTTTTGGTTGCATCTAAGTTAACCAGTATTTTTGTTTTGGCATACTGTGGTTGGGGGATATGATACTACTTGGTCCTTATCTTTTTTTTCCCCTTGGACCCTTTGTTAAATTGTGTATTTAATCTTCCCAGAGTAGACATCCCCACTTGGAAAAGCAACAGGTGAGACTCACTAAATTATACACACGTTCACATAGCCAATCCGAGAAGACCTTTCCTATCCAAAGGGACCCAACATCCTAGGCCCCCACTACCTTGTCACAGAAACAAGCAACAGAACTAGTGGAATGCGGCCGGTCCTCCCACAAAGGGTACAAAGGGTAATAATAGATGGCTTATTAATCCCAACAGGTGGTAACAGAAACAAAGCTACAGAAGGATTTTTAGACACCACAGTGCTGTTCTACTGTCTAAGAAAACACCTTCAGTTGAGGAATGAACACGACTGAAACTGCACAGATGGAAAACATGACTGTCCGAGCACAACTTCCAATACTAACAACCTTAGATTACCCGTTCAGCCACACATGAAAGAGAACACCAAGGAGGGAGAAAAGACTCAACCGAACTCCAACAGGCAGGTACTCCACATGCCAACAAAATATAAGAATGTTACCAAAAATCCACATCTACCACAGTTCCGCAAAAATATCTATCAATATAGGCAACACTGCATCTAAGGAAACAGCTGGAGAAGCTATCATCTAACTGAAGACCTTACACACATCACTTCCAAAGGTGGGAGATGACCCAGCACCACTAGCCTGAAAACAAAATAGACGATCATGAACAGAAGAATTCAGAACCGATGTCAAGATGAAGACAGGTCCTCCACATGTTCAATTCTAAACTTGGAGTGAAAAGAAATCTTCAGGATAGAGAGGGCACATCATTGTACCTATCCCGGAAGTGAGATCTGAAGTGTTGCAGCAGGTGACACTAGTTGTGGCCTACAGTAGTGCAAGAAGGGCCCACCGAAGCTTCTACAGGTACCGGTGGGAAGCAGGCAGGGTTAGGGATGGGTCCCGAGGTGCACGCAGAGTCTAGACTAGCAGACAGATGTTGTGTGAGCCCATTATGGGAACTGGACCTCTTTCCTGGTGGCACTGTCTCTAAACATACAGCATTAGAAAAAGTTTGGTTTGGAAAGCAACTCCAGTTCAGCGTCAAAGGGTGCAGAAGAAAACAGAACTGACATTATAGCTCCAGGAGGACACTATATATGGATCTGTGGCATCCCATATGGGCACTGACACTTTGAAGGGGCCATGGTGACAAATGCCAGCAAAGGAGAGCAATTTCAGCTTTCATGATCCAGTGTGATGTCTGGAGGATATTCAAGGATGACAACTTTGTAGGAAGATGGTTCTATCAGAAACAGACATTTCATCTCAAGAATTGCCTGACTTGCAGTAATCAGTGCTATGAAGTGGCTGCTTGATAGATCTCAGTGCTTTTCAAAACAAATGCATACAAAATTTCATTTTCGTCCAAAAGAATATTCAAATTCACTCACATTTCCAAATGAAATGTATCATGAGAGATGGAGAGAAGTAACTGGTTGTTATGACTTCGAAGAACTAGCACACTCAAGAAATGTGGCCTACATCTGGACCCTCTTAATTACTCGGGAGGTTCTCACTACTAAGAATAGCAGATACAGAGGAATTTAAAGGTGTTTAAAAATGTCTTCAGGACTAGAATAAACAAATAGCTGGAAATGTTGTGTGTGAGCACTTCAAAGCAGATTATACAGCCAAGACAACATGTTCTCTTTGTGTTCTTATAATTTTCTTTTTATTTTACAAACTTAGGATTTCCCCACATGAACAGTCTGGGACTAAAACATTCAATAGCTCACCTGTGTCTGCAGAGAACTGCTTGATGCCAACAAAGACTGGATGGCACCTGGAGGGCAGTGAGTGAGAGCAAAGGCCATAAGTTCCTTGCGGGTCCCCAGATCCTGGTATCCTTCGGACTGTCCTAGTTGGCTACAAACATCCCAGCTGTCACTATAACCTGGAGAGGGAGCAAGAATAAAAAACATAAAGAACCTCTATGAAGAGCTCAAAATCCCAAAGAAAAAAGCAATACAATTTTTTTTCTGAACAAACATATAATTAAAGATACTATTTTCTCTCTATAGGTAGTAATTAGAACAAAACAAAATTGATTAAAATTGGTCTATCAATGAAATGCAACCTACCGGATTAAACACAGTCAGAATTTGATTAGCAGAACAGCAAGTAGTTGACAAATTAATCCCAAATCAAATTCCCAGTACTGCCTTCACTGAAGAAGAAACCCGATTTTAGATTGTCGCACATCAACTAAAAAGTGGTACCAATCCAATTTGCACTAGTAGTCGTGGTCATTTTAAGACCGTAGTCTATTAAACAAGAACACACAATTTAGAAGCACTCATTTGTTAAACGTTCTAAGTCTCTTATAGAAATTAAAATTGTTCACATAGCACAAGTCACATCCAAATATTGCATGGTAAATAAAATTCTTAATGGTTGCATATGAGACTTTAATCCATATTTAAGAAAGACCAGTTTAAAAAAATGACATTTCTGAGATACCAAATGGAAATAATCTAAAAATATATGTCAACTTGTACATCACTCCCTCAAACCACAGCTTCGCTTTCTAGAAAAAGGTCTGCACCTCTTGCATATAGCAGATATAAGCCTATTCAGAATTTTTATAATTCATATCGCATTTCTCGGTTCGGTAAATATGTTAAAATAAGGATACACTGATTATTCCTGCCATGAGTCTTGCAAGCATTCCCTTGACCTCTTCAGAGCTTATCATGAACACAGTTCTTCCCTAGATAAAACTAAAGGGGTTTCTATAGAAAATCATGGAAATTAAAATATCTAGCCATCACAAACAATTTGTCTCTTAACATCCTTGCCACTTAAATTCACTATTGAGTATTTCATCTTTACGGTAGCTGAACACTTAACTGGAGGGCAGTTATCTCCTTGTACCAAACTCGTAAACAGAGTTTTCAGTCAATGACCTTCCACTTTCTCCCAGCCATCCTTTTTTCATGGTTCCCCTTGAATTGTAGAAAGACCATCACTCAGGCACTAGTCTCCAGTAGGCTGGATTAATGGAATGCGCTCTATGTGGGCATGCCAGACTACCTCTCTCCAGACTGCAGGAGATTCAGAATGTCACTGTCAAGCTTGTTTCCAATAAACGCAAGTTTAGTTCGGCATCAGAATGCCTGAAGAAACTCCACTGGCTACCTGTGAGTCAGACAGCCAAGTTCAAACTCCTGTGCTATGCACATATACCCCTACACCAACTTGGCCCTCGAATTTTGCAGGACAAAATTGAATTTTACATTCAACACGACAACTGAGGTCTTGCAATCTTGCTCAGGCCAAAACTAAGCGTATCAAGAAAACCAGAGTACGAGATTAATCCGTCTCCAATCTGGCGGCCGTTCATTGGAACGAACTTCACCTAGACCTTAGCCACACGGATGTATAAATGGCATTCAGAAAGAAGCTGAAAACAACACTGTTCCCTAGGTTGTAAACAGCGATACTTGCAGCTTTGTACCTTTCCAACTGTCTGAATTTAGCAATTGGAATACCAAGGCAAATATCCTGGTCCACCAATCTATATTGCTTTAATTATTATTACAGACATATCATCTGGACCCGCAGCTCTCAGCAGGTTAAGAAGAGAATTTTTTTTTAAAGAGAATTTACAGTCAGACAGTTGGCATAGTATTCTTTCAAACATCCTACCCAGATTTCTTCAGGAACAATACCCAAGGAGATATTTATATCTCTCTGTGCCATAACCATACTGAACTAATCTCCAAAATGTTGTCATGTCCTTTGACAACATTACCATTATCGTTTGTTCACAATTGGAGCTATAGTATTTTATTTTATTTCATTTTATCATGGCCTTGTATTCCTCTTTTTTATTTTACAATATTTCTTGTACAGCCTCTCAACCCTATTTCAACATTTTTTTTCTTTTTCAACTTCCTCATTTTTCTTTTTAAATCTTGCCACATAGCATCAAAAATTACTGCATTATTTTTTTCACTTGCCTTGAACCAGTCTTCAAATTATGGATCTTTTTATTCAGAAGGACTTTCAGACAACAGACCACCTTCTTTCATATAAACAAGGAAAATGTTTGAAGTCCACATGTGATTATTGTTAGTTGCAGAGATGTCTTCTTCCAAATGTTACTCTTCAAGTGAAGAAGTAATATACAAAATTTCAAGTGAGACAGAACTAGTTGAGCTACTGAGGGTGCATAATGTTATGTTATTCTTCAACTGAAAAAAAAACATTGATGATTACAAAGAACAAAAAAAGGGCCAAACACGTGCTTTGTGACTACAACAAGCAAATGTGTCATTTGATCAGGACCTGAGATTTATCACAGGGAATGCTAAATTAGACATTGATAAGCCAAATGTCACAGCACAAAGGAAAACCAATACCAACTTTGTCTGAAAAGAACAGGAAAAAAATTAACAAAAAGAAAAGAGGCGCAAAATGGAAATTAAAACATAAGTGGCAATATGTTATTCTATCTTTTTAATTAAAATGTATTTTATGAATACAAAGTTTATTTTATTGGAACATTAATTTGTGGCAGAATAGAGTCATATGAATCCTCCCATGATGATAGAGAAAAAGTGTAAAAATCCTAACACGTGAACATGAACTTCTTTATTATTTTATTATATATCTCAAGGATATCCCTTTTATTTTACCTTCAAGTTTTCAAAATCAGAAATACCCTGAACTTCAGTGAGTATTGCTAGATGTGTATCATCAATATTCAATTTTAAACGCCCTAACAATCCAACTTGCTATGGAATAACCTTTTCTATACTGTTCATCTTCAGATTTAATGAGGCTCTTAGAGGTAGATGATCACTGCCACCTTTTTTGGCTACTTGAAAATCAGTAATAGGATCAAAGTGCCAAGAATGGGAAAAACCAATCTGTCAGGCACCTTTTATTGCCCAGTATACAAGTGTGAGATTTAGGGACAACAGATTTCAGGCGACTGTTCAAACAAAGCCCCAGTTTATCATACTTTTTTTTGCATGTCACGCCCTTGATTTAACACAGTTTGGAAATACTGCTGAGGGTATATTATACACTAATAATAGGTCAACGTGACATTGGTACTCCTGCTTTGGGCTCAAGCGTAGACTGAAATCTCCTGTCATCGCAATCAAGGTATCAAGAAAAAAAAAACATAATTCCGTTTGCTGGTTCTTATTGAAAAATATCTCTACCAATCTTACATAAACATACAACAAACTTATATTCTCTATTAATACAGAATTGTTATACAAATGCATGTATGTGTGCGTGTATCCAGGCAGATTCAGTTGTTTTCTGCTTTATGCCTTTTGCTATCTTTGTGGAGATTTAAGTTACTAGACCACCTATAAGGCACCCGGAACGAATGGTTCTTATTTTGAAATAGATCAGATTGACTCAATTAAAAAGAGGTTTAGCTGTAGACATTCAAGTTTCCTGGAAACACATGATACATTTCCTTCTAGCACTTTATCCATACATTACAAGTTAAGCATTTAACCTCCTCATTGAATGTATCAGAAGAAAAACAACAGGTTGTATGGAGAAATCATATCCTAATCAATATTGTTAACCATGGTACTTTTTTCTTCCAACACAGAATTCAAACAAGCATATCGATTTTCCATCTGTAAATCAGTGTTTTGCCAGTCTCTTTTATTTTGTGGAAAGGTGGTTTCTAACTTTGCTCTACTAAACCCAACCTATCTCTTTTGCGCCTACCAAGTTTCATCATTCAAGGATACATTGAGTTGATTGCTGCATCAACCAGCGTGGTTACTTAAGAATGACTTTGCATCTAATTGCTTCATTTCCTCTCTTGGAACTATTCTTAGTCCTTGATGATTTAGCCTATTACCAAAAGCTAGACAAGCCACATTTTTCAGACTTCCTTTCTGTCTTTATCTTGTACAAAGTCTTCTGGTTTTATTTCATTTGGGTATATTGCTTGCAGTTCGGGACAATTTTGAAATATCTGAAGTAGATTTGATCTATCAAGAGGCCTGCACTCTTTATATTTCTTTCCTGTCCTGACTATGGTACAAAAATGAGCGTTCCTCCCCTTCCTTAGTTTTTGGATTAAATTGCTCCGCTTTAATTTTATTTATCTTTTAGCTTGATTACCTTGCAGAGTACATACTGAAGCTGCCTCTCTCTGAAATCAACCAACAATGTCTACTTTCCTTTCAGCAGACCACCCTTTATTGTACCTATTCACATATGGGTGTGTGAACTACCTATTCTACCATGGTCTAACTCCTTAATTGATTCACTTACATTTTGATATGTTTTACCACCTGATTCTAAATTATGTTTCTTGATATTGCCTTCTCATAGATGATGGGTATCATTTTAACTGACTTTTTGCCCATGACTATGTTTATAGATGTATGACTCTTGCCTGTCTGTGAACTAACCACACTAGTTCCTGAGTTTGGATACCCTATGGTAAAAGGATTGCTTTTGATTTTATTTTGGCATCCTGCACTCTCTAGAGTGGCAGCTTACTGAGTCAGTCACTTTACTGTGTGGTCTCCTTAACATTTACGTGTCATTATTTTAAACCAATTTTTATTGGCATTTCAATTATAACAGCATGTTATATTTCTACTTAGTACAACAACATTCACCCCATCATTCTGCTACAGTTGTACATTTGTATCATCAGTTTGACCCCTGCGTTACACTGTACCACATTATCTAAGCCCCCGTTTATTTCACTGACCTGTATCCCCTGTTTACTGATGGTGCGGTTGTGCCCGGGCTGAACCCAAGATCCCACTGCAAAGTAGCTGGTTAACATTTATCTAAATATAACCCTTAAGGATGTCAAAATTGCTGCAGAACTGAGGACATGGGTCTAGTTGTTAGTGAGAAGTGGTTGTGTCAATAATCTAGTGTCATTCTAGGGCGTGCAAGAAATTGGAGAGTTAGTTGAAGGGGGAGAGATCCCACCTCAAACAATAATCACAATCTTGTCAGGGTCCTGTGTAAAGTATTTAAGCAGCACTCAAACACTTTAATAAAGTGAAAATACAACACATGAAAAATCCAAAACTATTTTAGAAAATAGAGTACATTCTTTATAAATAAAATGACACCAAAACATCAACAACAACAAAAAAAGTAGAACCAGAGACATGAATTAAAAAATGTGAATTAAAAATAGCACTTACAAGCACAAAGCGTCAACAATGGACATCTGGTCAAGCTAGACCGCATCAAAATCAAAAGTTAAGTCCCACAGTGATGACACATGGGTCAGATACAGAGACTGGGTTTGTCCTGGTTGAAAGTTTACCCTTTGACTTCGAAATTTTTATGGAGAAAAAGTGGCTATCAGCATGCAAGCTGCAAGCCGAATACAAAGTGGGGTTCAACAACAGCAGGTTACTGAAAAGAGGCATCCTGGTGCAGTTGTTAGCAAAGGCGGGAAAGTTTTGTGACCAGGAATCAAGGACTCGACATTGATCGAATGCTGCTTGGAGTCCATCCCAATAAAGCCCTCTACATTCGGATTTAGACATTTTTGGGAAGTTGTATCTTTTTCAATTGTGCAAACCAGCAAGTTGAGTCCTCCCACTAACATGAGGTCGTTGGCTGTGGCTTTTAACTGGTTTCTATCGATTCTAAAGATAACACGTTTCTAAGACCCACTTCTTGCATTTTGGAGACAGAAAAACTACACTCTAACACCAGCCAAGGGTCCAAGACCTTAGAGACACCACTTGGGGGTTAGGACTCACTCAAGCAGAGGTCAACAACAGGGTCCAGAGCAGGTTCAGTTGGGACTGGGCAGCTGGGCAGTTGCAGTGAAAGAGGCCTCTGGTGGTTTATTCTTTCAATGTAATTGAAAGAACAGGTCAGCCAGCTGGCCCTTGGAGTGCCGGACAGCCCATCTTTGATTCTTCACATGTCTCGTAGTGTTGTGAGGAGAGGTCTGTGTGGTCCACTAGCAAGCCCAATGCCAGTGGTGGAGGTGGAGGACAAGCCAAGCCTTTGTTCACCACCTAAACCAATTCTGGTCAGGTCCTCCCCTCCCACTGGGTTTGGAGCAAGCCTGATTAGAGAGACAAAAGGGTTCAGGCCTAGGTGTGAGCTTCTTCTGTCAGCGAGAAGGAAGGCATCCTTAGAAGCTCAGAAAGGGGCTGGGCACAGCCCTCATGCCATCCTGCAAGGACATCTCCCCCTCCCGACACTGGGAACCTTTGTCCACCGTCTGGGAGCAACACACATCTGACCACAGGAAAGTCATCAGGTGACAGCTGGACATTGGCTGAAAGCTTTCAGGTTTTTAGGCAGGGAAAACGCCAACTTTCTAAAAGTATAATTTCCAAAATAGTAATATAAAAATCAAAATGAACCATTAAAGTGACTTTTAAGGTGTCTAGACACATTATCAAAGAAAAATATGAATATATATATATATATATATATATATATATATAGTGTGGCTAAAATACTGTGAAGGTAGGTTTCTAACATTTTACCATACTTTATTCCACATTTACATACCTTGACAATCTATACATCTTCACGGTATGTAGATACCTATTTTGGTCCTCAATATTTTGGTCCTTAACGTTCTGTCCACACAATACTTTTGTCATCGATATTCTATCCGGTATCTGCCTTTTAAATTACCATTAAAGTGAGTTCATGAAATAGATTTGAATGTAGCAATTACTAAATGTAATACTATAAACCATTGATCAGCTGTGGGAGAGCCAGCCTTGCCAAAGAATGCTCAGATCGTCGCCAAATTATTGAAGAATGCTGCAGAGGCTCTTAACGGTTATTGAAGATTTATTAACATGGAGAGGAAAGGAAACAAGTTTAACCTAACAGGGTCCCAGAGGAAACTGCCTGTACCGGAATCACCGAAGGATTCGGATTCCATGACAGAGCAGAGTTCGAGGCATGCATCACCACACTTGCCACACCGAAAATTGAGTTTGGAGGGTTTTTACTGCCAGGGAATGTAAAACATTAAATATACATGTCCTCCTTTTTAAATACCATGGACTCTGACCTATGGGCTTTTAAGGCCTACCTTAGGGGTCTCTTATAAGTATTTGAAAGGAAGGTTTAGGCCTAGAAGAAGGTTTGTTTTGCCAGGTTGAAATGGCAGTCTAAAACAGCACACACAAGCTGCAGTTGCAGGCCTGGAGACATGTTTTACAGTGATAATGTAGTGGTGGCACAATGAGGGCTGCATCCACTACTAGTCTTTAATTTTGCGGCCCGTGTACTAGTGGTAACATATTCTAGCTAAACCAAATTTTAATATATATCTGGGGTAAACCAATTTTAACAGATTAATAAGGGAGATCATAAACACTTTACCTTTGGTTAGCAGGGATATAATGCACACAGTCCTACAGCCAACAAAAATGGGTTCAGCAACAGAATGCACAAAATCTGGGGAAATACCAAGCAGAAGATCGTAGTTTCCAACAGTGCAGTATGCAAAGGGGGTGGGTGGGGGTCAAGAGGGACACAATCCCTGCACATTCTGTGGGTAAAGATGAGTAAATGGAGAACCCTGATGATGAAATTGCTTCTGCCACATGAGCTGAACTGTGTAGAAGACCTCAACATACAGCACATTTGTTACACATGATTACTTTACATGTGGCCACATGGATGTGCCCAAGCCAGGGGGGTTACGGAATGCCGTCCCTTTTTGTCATCATGTGGTTTGTCTTCATTCTCAATCTCTCGTCAGGAGGAAAATAGTAGTTCGCCCCATACCCTGGCAATTGAAATTCCCCCTGTTTAACACGAGGCTCTGGATGTCAACAAATCTTGCAAATGATATGCACCACTGTTTTGAAGGGGTGGTGCCCATGATGGAGCAAGGTGGAGAAACAAAATTTTGTGTACCCCTTGCAAAATCACACTTCCATAACAATAACTTGAACTAATGGAGTGATATGTGTAATTAATCAACTTAGAATAAGAGATGCACCTACATGAATACACGTGGGAACTAAATTTGCTTATGTTGCAATCATAATTAACTATGTGATTCTGTCATGTCAAACTAATAAGCAGCTTTTGAGGTAACGGAATGCAGCATAAATGTGCTTTTTGTTTACGTATTTTGTGGCAAAACGTGGGAAAAGGTGAGTATATTACGCCTAAATGTTGGTTATTTGCTAGGTAACTACTAATAGGGAAAACATTAGTAAGGGGGAGGTAAACAGAAAGGTTACATTTCTAAAATTAACGTTCGTTTGTGTTTGTTTCTATGATAGTTGCCATTCTGGCCTGTGAGGCCTAGAAAAACGTGGCTGACTTATTGAACTGCGAATAGAAAATGAACTGAGCATGCGCAAGCCCAAGTCCAAGTTCGAATGCGAGCTGCTTGTGCCTGGAGTGAATGCAAGATCAAGGACGATGTCGCCTGGAAGTCTAGATGGCTGCCAAAAGGATGAGCACAATGGTTCTGAACGTGTGAAAATCTTGTGAAGTTGCTAGTTGAGAACAGGACTAGGCCGGACGTGGCCCAAAACAATGACCCATTTAAAAATCTAGCTGACAGAAGAGGAACAAATATTGTAATGATGAGGTGATGCTCATCCACCCCAAATTGTCCAATCAGAATTCGAACTTATGCTGAAAGTAACTTTTTTAGATAGATAGAGCTAGTGAAAAAGGTATAAAAAGTGCTGGTTTTAGTGAAGAAAAAACTCCTTTTCGATTTCCTCCAGAGATGCTGTCCGTATGCTGATTTTTCCTGAGATGTAAGATTTTGAATAATTTTCTTATTTCTTTAGAATGAGATCTGAACTTTAGGTGAGGTTATTAGTTAGGGAAGTTAGGCGAAAGGATGAATTTTGGGAACTATCTGTCTTTTGCTAATACTTGCATTTCTGAAATCTAAATAAAATGTCTATTTCTGAATTTTCTAAAATAAATGAAATTAACTGTTTTGAAATAAAATCCTTATTTACCTTCTAATGTCGTTTTTGAATAAAGATATAAATAAAGTGAATACACTTTTAGACATGGTAAATTTGCTTTTAATAAAAATTAGATAAATGGAGAATTAAGCTGGTCTTGAGTTTTCGTACGCCTAATTTTTTACTAGCAGATCCGTCGACCACAGTGGAGGCGTGTCTAAATAAATGTACTGTTAATGAAAACCATGGTAAAACTTGTTTAAACTGCAGGTGTAAATAGTATAAATATTCAGTTATAGTTTTAGACATCCCGCTATGATACAGCAGCTCTCCTTTGAATCTCGCCGATCCATGAAGTAGGGTGTAAGTATTATGTGAGTGACTTGCGGTGTCATGGGCCCCACTGTCGAGTATATGTATGATTTTGTAACTCAGGGAAAGGTGTCATGGTTTTAGAAATTATTTCTGGAGAACCGCTGCATCAGTAATTAGCTTGGTAGCAGAGCATTGGTTGCTATAGAATTAGCTAGCGTTATATAAGGGTTTTAATGTACAGAATTATGACTAACATTTGGTGAGTTCGAATTACGTTATATGTAGTCCTGAAAAGGTTTCCGAGTATTGCGTGAAGCTGGTCACTCCGTCTGCAGGCAGAGGAAGTGTGGCAATGAAGTCGCACATCGCAAAGTCTGTTTCAAAAAGTAGTATCGTCGTATACTGCGGTGGTATCGTCATATATCACAAGTGGTGTTGTCGCACATCACTGGTTTAGGGATTTTCCGTATGAAAGGAAAAATGTATAGCGAGGGCAGTCTATAAAATCTTGGCTTTCAAGCACAGGGATCATTGCGTATCCTGATTGAAAACTTACTGCTGTGAGAGTAATAGAGCTTAACCTGCGCTTGAGAAAAGGTTAAAGTAGAGGAAGTGGTGCTACTTTTTTGGCGAATGTAAAATTCTGTGGTAGAGAAGAGGTAAGCGCTGTCTACTGGAAATACAGAATACTTGTGCGATTGAGAAAATGCTATCACTTTGTTTAGCGAAACACACGAATGGAGTTGTTTTGTGTAAGTTACTAACCGATTTAGTTGAATATCTTGTAAATACGGCTTCTTGAAAAAATATTGTAAAGCAGGGGTAAGTCGGCGCAGCAGAAGCCGGAGCGCTGGTGACGTCAAAGGTGTCGCGCTGGGATTGGTCCTTGTGACCAAGACAGGGTAAAGAGCTGATTGGTGCATCACGAAAAGCAGCGAAACTATTGGTTAAACACTAAGGAGACGTATCTTGTTCTAATTGGTACGCTAGTGTGAACCGCGCTGTGATAGGTTGGTGTTGCGGAACAGCAACAGGGAAGTGCACGATCTTTTGAAAGACAGGGAATTTACAGAAAAATGGATTCCTATTACGAAGAGGAAAAGAAGAAATCTCCATGGTTTAAGAAATAGAAAAATGAGTTTGTGAAGGACAAGGCGATAGTCACAAGAGAGGGAAAATTACTTCCTCCGCCGAAAACGCCTGCTTCCTATATGTTGTCAAAATATGGTTACCATACGTGTTTGTGGTTAGAGAATTGGGTAAGGTATACCAGAAATGATGGTGTGTTAGCTTTCCCAGAAGGAGGATCTTTTGATGTGGCAGTTTTGAGAAATTTGAGGGAAAAGATGATGAAACTTGACCCAAGACCTAGACCGACTCAGTTTGAAGCTTTAGTTGAATGGGAGGATGAGATGCATGAATTGGAAAGCGAAAGGTTGAAAGGACATATCAGACCAAGAGGTAGATTTAGTAATTTATGGGGAGAGACACATGAGAGTAGAATGCGTAGATGGAGAAATGCTGACATGTGTGATGGCATGTATCCAGTCAGATTAGTGGATGATTATGAAGGGCGGAAATGCACAGAAAAGATGAAAAATATAGAAACAGGAAAAGAAGGTTATGGTGACAGTGAATCAGAGGATGCTGTGCTAGAAGAAATATTAAATAGGAGACCGCCCCCATATCAACCAGGTTCTTTATGGACTACACCTAATGCTCCACCCGTAGATGAAAGGATTAATGAAACCCCAAGACAATTTTCTAATTTCAGAGATGTACCAGAAAGAGTAGAAGTGAGATATAATCCGAGTACTTCAATAACAAGACTTACTGGTACTCCAAAGCAAATGAATGAGCGAGAAAGTGTAAATAAGGTAAAAAACGAGTTGAAGAACAAGCAAGTACTGCTGAATATATACGGACTACAAATGCATTGACAGCAAATATGCAAGAGCTTACGAAAAATATAGACGCAGTAACAGTCCCAGTAACGATAGGACCTGTAATTCCAGTGTTTGAAAACCAAAGTTTGTCAATCCCTTTACAACAGAGTCTGCAAAAAGTGAGAGGAAATATTTATCCAGATTTGTCAGAAATCAGACAAACCAATAATGTAAATCCGCCTGACTTAACTTTTAATCAGAGTTTACCCTATTAATATGCAACCGGAGCAGAGTCTGACTCTGCTACACCTGAAAAGAGTACATAGAAAATAGATTTAACGCAGACACCTGTAGGACCATCCGATCAAGAATTAAGTGATTGGATTAAAACTCTGAAATTGAAAGAGCATGAACCTAAAGTACTGGATGTAGCGAGATTAAAAGTTGACATGGAAGAATTAATTATTGGAACAATTGGAACAGACAGATTAAAAACGTACCAAGATGATGAACTTATGTTCATGTGTAAAAGCATAACATGGAAAGCAAAGTCTGTACATGATCAATTAGAAGGCTTGGCAAATGAATTTGAAATAGAATTTGCAAAGAATAAAACATTGCATTGAATTTTTCAGAAAAAGACATTGAAAATATGAATACTGCCGGAAGGTTAACCCAAATAAAAGAATTAATTGTGCTGTTACGAAGATGGGGAGATGTGAATAAATGGAGAGTGAAATGGGCAAAGAAGAAAGAGGAGGCTAGTGATAAATCCACATTAGCGTTTCCAGTCCGAGAAAAAGAGACAGTCGCAAATGAGTTCCCTATGAGAGAAATACCTGGAGGAGGATATGTACATGTACCATGGAGTGGACAGGATATATTATCATTTACAAATGATTTCCCCAGATTGAGAGAAAAACCAGTAGAATGGTATCGACAGGTGGATCGATTTGTGAAAGTTTCAAAAGTGCTTTCGGTTTGATCTAGATGGATTATTTGATATAGTTGTGCCAGCAGATTTATGGACCGAATGCAAAATAACTGTGAATTGGTCAAAAGAGGAATATCCTCGAGATAAAGTAACAGGTGCTCCGTCACCTGAAGTGATGAGAAAATATGAACAAGTGATAGTATTTTTGAAGAATAAAATTCCACCAAAAGAAACAGATTGGTTAAAGATAGACAGAACTACACAGGAACCAAAAGAATCTGTACATGCATTTTATGAAATATTGTTCTTGGTATTTAAACAATACAGTGGATATGAAGAGTTGAGTGAAAAGGACATGAGTCATTTTATATATCGATTTGTGTATGGATTAAGACCAGAAATTGGAGACATGATCAGACATAGTATGATAGGATGGCAGTCAAGTTCTGTAGATGACGTTTTAAGAAAAGCAAAATATTGTAGTGAAGAAATCGATGCCAACCAAAAGAAATTAAAAGAAAAAGCTATGTGGGCACAAGTGAAGGTAGCAGAACACCAAGTGGCACAATTGGAAAATAAAAATACTGATGCAAGTCAGGGAAAATTTAAAGGAAATTTTAATAAAACGAAATTAGTAGGAAATATAGAAGAGCTTAAGAAAAAGTTCCCTTGTCATAATTGTGGCAGAATAGGGCATTGGAGAAAAGAGTGTAAGTATCCACCAAGAGTTAATCCAGAAAATACATAATTGAATCCACAGGTGCAGAATGAGGTAATTCAACAGCAACCGCAACAGCAGAAGATATTTAATCAGCAAAGTCAGGTGCCACCACCGCCACTTCCACACAGTGTAAATCATCAGAGATACAGTGCAGAGACAGGATTCAGCGGAGGCGAGCAGGTAAATAGATCGCCCAGAGTGAATGTGAGTCCCCAGTATTGGTTACAAGAAGAAGGTAGGAGCGAGTCGGATGAAAGTTTCTGACGGTGCCTGAGAGGGGAAGAAGAGTGTGTGTATGGAGCCACTCTTGAGGTAGATCAGTCTGGTCCATTTGTGAACGGAAAGGTGAATGATGTAGAAATAACTTTCCTAGGGGACACTGGTGCTACTCGTTCTACTGTTAGGTCAGTGGAAGTCCAAAATCTTCCTCTCTCGTGAGACCAAATCCAGGTTGTAGGCGTAGCTAATAGACACATGAAAACTCCTTTGACACAACCAGTTGAAGTAGAAATTGGAAATTTTAAAGACATGCACCGATTTGTGGTGTGTGATAGTAGCCCAGTAAATTTGCTAGGTCGAGACATTCTGTGCAAGATGAACTGTACCATATACTGTTCACCAGATGGCATAGAGTTGCAAACCCCAGATGAAGATAGCCTGTATAAAATGACAATGCTTATGATTGAAGCAGAACAAAACAAATTGTTCCCTGTGTTTGATCGAGAAAAGATACCTGATGAATTAAAAGAGGTAATAAAAGAGAAAGTGTGGGATTTCACAGGAGGAGATATTGGGTTGATGAAAGATGTAGATCCTGTAAAAGTCTCTGTAAAGGAAGGTGCAAATTATCCAAATATTCTCCAGTACAAAATTACTGCAGAAATAATTGAAGGAATAACCCCAGTGATAAACAAAATGATTGAGCAAGGCATACTGAGAGAGCTAGAAAGTAGTCCTTGTAATTCACCAATAATGGGATTGAAAAAGCCAAATGGCCCTCTATCCCCCTTGTTGTTCGCACTTACCCTTGAACCTCTGGCTCATTGGATCAGTACTGACAATTCCATCCGCGGCCTCCGTTGGAATGCCGAGACGATCGACAAGGTCTCGCTGTACGCGGACGACATCCTCGTTTACGTCTCCTCCCCTAAGTCCTCCCTTAACAGCTTGCTACATGTTATCACTAACTTTGGCAAGTATTAGGGCTTCTCCATTAATTGGTCCAAATCTATATTGTATGTTTTACACGGCCCACCTCCTCCCCTCCCGTGAGGCTATTCAATCGAAATCGCCCGGGACGGATTTAAATATCTGGGAATTTTTGTCACTCCTGACCCCAAACTGTTCCATGACCGCAACCTAAAAGGCCCACTCCAAAGACTTCATAACGACATTTCTCATTGGTGAACACTCCCTCTCTCTCTCTCCCAGGTAGAGCAGCCCTATTTAAAATGCTTGCACTCCCTCGATTTCTGTATGCCCTACAAAATTGTCCATTTCCCATTGCCGACTCCTATTTCAATTCGCTCGAAGGAGACCTTCGCCTCCTCTTATGGGACGGCGGTTCCCCCTGCATTGCTCTCATTTCACTTACACAGGGGTGGTACGATGGAGGTATTGCCCTTCCCAATGTTCGTCTTTACTACTGGGCTACGCAATTGGTTGCCACTAACTTGTGGATCTACGGTTCACCCACGAACCCTGCTTATCACCTAGAGAGGTGCCAGACTGGCCGTGGGGGTTACCTTGAGGCCCTCTATGGCAAATACTCCTGTGCTCGGTATATAGGCCCGATGTCCCACACAATAACGATCTGGCACCGTGCGAACAAGCGACTTGGATGGACAGACATCCTCACACTCTCCACCCCACTCTGGACTTCACATAAGCTTGGCACTCTATGTCACTATCGTGGCTTCGATAAATGGGACACAATTGGCATTTCCACCTTGGCCGACATGATTCGCAAGGGCAAATTGTTGACATTTGAAGAGCTCAAAAAGGCGCATGACTTGGCCCACTCTGAGGCTTTCCGTTACCTCCAAATCAAACATGCCATACTTACCGGCGTCCCGGACCTCCCTTCTCTCCCACACTCCTCGCCCCTCGAAGACAGACTCCTGTCGGAACCACTTCAGGCCAAAGCAATATCCCACACCTACCGTAAATTGTGTAATAACATGCCGAACTCTTTCCACCTTTTGCGAGATAAATGGCAGAACGACATTGGAATCTTGGATGAAGTCGAGTGGCAGGCGGCATTGATGTCCCCGCGCGAGTCGGCTATCTGCCACAGATTCAGACTTATACAACTTAAGATATTGCACAAAACATACATGTCTGCTCCTCTTCTGGCCAGAATTCGTAGACGTTCGTCTGACCTCTGTCTCCGTAACTGTGGTCAGACTGGTACCTTCTACCACATACTGTGGGAATGCCCAGTGATTCAAGACCTCTGGAAACGGGCCACTCAAAAAATGACTGATGCACTGGGAAAACCTGTCCCTTTGACCCCCAAATGTGAACTCCTCAATGTATGGGACCCCACAGACCTCACTGCAATGGAACAACAATGGGCGGCTCTGGGTTTTCTTTTACTGAAACGTGAAATAGCTATGCAGTGGGGCTCCCAATCTACACCGCTCCTGATTAGGTGGGTGGCCGCTATGGATGTGTGCATGTTGTCTAAGAAAACGGTCTATGAGATCAGGGGCTGTCCTGGTGTTTGGCATAAGAAATGGGTACCATGGAATGTTTATAGAAGGGAATTGTGTACTTCCCCCTCAGTAGACATGAGATTGACTAGACCCAATCCCCCCTTGTACTCGTGATTGTGGTGTACTGCTGTAATGTACTTGTTCTTGGCAAAATTGTAACTCATGATTGTTTGCTACCATATTCTCTGCTTTTGTTCAATAAAATATTTTAAACAAAAAAGAAAAAGCCAAATGGAACATTTAGAATTGTACAGGATTTGAGAAAGGTGAATAAAATAGTTGTCCCATGTTGTCCGATTGTACCAAATCCAGCAGTGATTTTATATCAAATTCCACATGAGGCAGAATGGTACACTGTAATCGATTTGTATAATGCGTTCTTTACAGTTCCATTGCACCCAGAAAGCCAGCCAATTTTTGCGTTCAGATTCAGAGATCTTATCTTGGCATGGTGCCGAATTCCTCAGGGGTATACTATCTATCTTTAATCAGTTGCTAAAGAAATCATTAGAAGGTTTGAGCATGCCTGGAGAGTCTGTATTGGTTCAATATATCCATGATCTCCTAGTGGCATCAAAGACAAAAGATGCATGTGTAACAGATACTATTGCATTGCTGAATCATTTGGCAGAGGAGGGACATAAAGTGTCTCCATCAAAATTACAATTTTGTCAGAAAGAGGTGCAATACTTAGGTCATAAGATTGCCAAAGGAATCAGACAAGTTACTGCAGAAAGAATTAAAATGATACAAGGAATGCAGCCACCAAAAACTCAAAGACAAGTGAGAATGTTTCTAGGAATGGTAGGTTACTGTAGACAGTGGATTAGTGGATTCTCATTGACTGCAAAGCCATTACAGAGTTTAACCAGAGCAGATATCAGAAACCCTATAGTTTTAACCAAACCTGAAATGGAAGCATTTGAACAGTTAAAAACGAGCTTATGTGAAGCACCAGCTTTAGGGATGCCTGACTATGAAAAAGAGTTTGAACTGTACTGCAGTGAACGAGAAGGATGTGCATTGTCAGTACTAATCCAGAGACATGGAACACTGAGAAATCCAATAGCGTATTTCTCAGCTGTTTTGGACCCTGTTGCAAAAGCATTGCCAGGTTGTCTGAAAGCAGTAGCAGCCACAAGTATCAGTATAGAACAAAGTGAAGGAATAGTGATGGGATTTCCTGTGAGAGTGTATGTACCTCACTCTGTGGAGATTCTCCTCACTAGGACAAAAACACAGTACTTGACCAACAATAGGATGACCAAATATGAAATGGTAATTCTCGGAGCAGAAAATGTGAATCTCTAGATGCGTAAATGTGAATCCTTCCACATTATTGCCTGATACAATGGAAACCGAAATGAGGTTGATCACAAATGCCTAGATGTTCTTGAATATTGTACCAAACCAAGACCAGACATCAGAGATGATCCATTGCCTGAATCCGACTAAGTGATGTTTGTTGATGGTTCGTGTCTGAGAACAGACAAGGGTACTTTGAGTGCAGCATATGTCGTTTGTACAGTGGCAGATGTATTGGAAGCTTCTTGTCTGAAAGGAATTCATTCTGCTGAAATAGCAGAATTGATTGCTTTGATTCGAGTATGTGAACTGGGAAAGGAGATCAAGGTTACCATAGTGACTGATAGTCAGTATGGTTTTGGGGTTGTCCATGATTACGGACAACTTTGGTCCCAAAGAGGTTATTTGACTTCTGCAGGGTCCCCCATACATAATGCAGAGTTTGCGAGAATGTTGATTGATGCAATTCAACTGCCTGATAAAATAGCTGTGGTGAAATGTGCATCACATAAAAAGGGGGATGACTACATCACCCGAGGTAACAGGTATGTAGACTCAATTGCCAAATACTGTGCTAAAAATCTTGCATCCCTCAATCGGGACAGGGAAAAGGAGTATGTTTCAAGTCCTTTAGTGCTAACAAATGTAGTTGAGACTTGGCAGGAAGTGAGGCAAATGCAGGAAGAAGCTGATGAGGAAGAGAAAAATGTCTGGTTAAAAGCAGGATGTAGAAAAAGAGAGGAAGATGAGATCTGGGTTTACAAAGATGAAAGATAAGTAATGCCAGATAGCATGATCTCAAATATGGCCCGAATGTACCATGGTCAAGCTCATATTGGGAGAGATGCCATGCTTTGTCTATTTAGACAGACGTGGTACAATCCAAAGTTCAGAATGATTGCTGAGAGCTTATGCCAGAGGTGCCTTGTATGCCAGCAGTTTAATCCAAACAGAAGAACCATTGTGAGTTTGGGAACCATAGGACGGGAGGGAGGTTCATTTACACTAATGCAATTGGATTTCATCGAGCTTTCGCCAGGTAACAGACTTAGATATGTTTTGATCATTATCTGTTTGTTCTACCGATGGGTAGAAGCTTTCCCCATAAGGAGGAACAATGTGTTAACTGTTGCAAAATTACTTCTGCGTGAAATCATCCCTTGGTTCGGTTTCCCAGTGACGATCGAGACTGATCGTGGTCCACATTTCCAAAATGAACTCATGCAAATTGTATGTGAAGCACTGGACATTCGTCAGAAACTGCATTGTGCTTACAGACCTGAGGCTTCAGGAGCAGTTGAACATGTAAATGGAACTATTAAAAACAGGATTGCTAAAATGTGCTTGGCAACAGGACTGAAAAAGCCAGATGCCTTGCCACTTGTTTGGATGACCTTAAGAAGCATACCTGACAGAAAAACTGGATTGAGTCCACATGAAATCTTGATGGGCAGGGTGATGAGACAGGCATTTGTACCAGCTGATAAGTTGTTGACAATAAACGATGACATCATACTGGATTATTGCAAAAACCTACCTGACATGGTGACATCTGTGTTCCATCAGGTGGGAACTGAATCAAACACCAAAGAGAAAAGTCCAGCTCATGACCTAGTTCCTGGAGACTGGGTGCGTATAAAGGTGCACTGCAGAAGAAACTGTTTGGTGCCTCGTTGGCAGAGACCAAGACAAGTCATATTGGTTAGCACCACTGTAGTTAAGTGTGCCGGAGTGAATAGATGGGTACACGCAAGCCATACTATCCGTGTGCCTGAACCTGAAAATCCAAACGAAGAAGGTGAAAGCACAACTGATTCTGACTCTGAAGGTGAACCAGAGAAAGGCCCAGATACTGAAGATCACAGGAACATCGATATCTGGAAGTATCAGATGCTAGCTCTGCATCTGAAGGAGAAGGAGAAATTATTGAAGTACCGAATTCTGAAGATCAATCTGAAGATCGAGAATTGGTAGAGAATAACACCAGTAAGGACACTGAGCAAAGCAAAGATAAAACTGGTGATCAAGAACATACTTAAGAACAGTCTGAAAGCTCTGGAAGCAGGGACGAAAATCCAGACACGGGAAAAGAAGGAAAAACTCACGATAAGGATGAGATTCCAAGTACCAGCTATGGAGATGTTCCTAACAGAGTGAAAGAACTGTCAAAAGAGAAAACTGACTCTGAAAAAAGAAAAGACGTTGTAAAGTTTGTTGTAAATGAAACTGTCGAGGACACTAAAAGTGAAACTGACGACAGTGAAGATGAAACTCCATTAAGAAAGAGTTCAAGAAAATGGGCTTGGAGAGTGGAACATAACACCACGGAGCCTCAGACAAAAAGATGCAAAAGAGACAATTGGCCTAAAGGAAATGATGGACTGAGATTTAAACTGGTTAATAAAGAAAGCCAGAGGAACAGGTTAATGAAATAACCAGTCAAAGAGAATCGTTAGGAAAAAGAATAGAAGTTGTTCATAGGCCAAACAGAGTGAGAAGACCAAATCAGGAGTACAAATCACCTGAATGGACCTACATCATACTACCTCCAATTGAAGAAGTTAACAGCAGTCAAGAGAATCTGAACTGCACAAAGACAAATGAGAAAAGTGAGTAAAGAAACTAAAGCACAGAGAAAAGTGGTAATTGATTAAAAGATAAGGTAAAGGTAAAGCCTGAAATCCTGTTAGAAGAGAAGGCATTGTAAGTGAAAAGTAAAATAGGTGACATAAGGTCAAAGAAAACTTGTTAGAAAATTAAAGCTTGTAGGTGACACAAGGTCGAAGAAAACCTGTTAGCAAAACACGCAGTGTAAAAAAAAAAAAGGTTAATAATGAGCATAAAACGAAATGTTCTATTTTTAGAAAATGGTGTAGTTCATGTCTATTATGTACTGGATTACTAATATTGATATGGATAATTTTGGCTATTGTCATTCCTTTTCAGGATAACTTAGTGAAATTAAAACATAATGCGAGTTCAGGTGAACAAAATGTGGAATCAAAGTCTAACAAGCATCATGTATATAGGCCAGAAATACATCAGGATAGTTCTATTAGTGATTTTACCAAGAATACGTTTTCAAGATTATTGTCTGAGTATGTCAGGACAATGGATGCTAGTGACTGCTATGTGTGTGTAAAGTTACCTGCATCTGTTTCCGAAGGGGTGACCTATCATCACCTTCCGCTTACATATGGAGTTACGTATAGTGTGATTGCAAGCCTGTTTTATCAAACAGGTGAACTGGAATATCATTATTCTAATTCGGATGAAGCCTTTGCAAAGTTGAAAAGTGATAAAGCACTGAATAAGGAAAAGCCTGCTACAGTTATGGGAGAATACTTTTTTGAAATAGACGAATTAAGTCATGACTATATGTTTAAAAATAATTTGATATGTAAAATGAGAGTAGAAGAGAAAACATTTTTAGATATGGTTGAGGAAAAGCGAATTGCCTATAAACGAAAAGAAAAAGTAAAGCATGAAAAACCCAAGTATTGGACATTTAATGATGAGAATATTGATGAAAGAAATGTGAATGTAGCAATAAATATAGACACTCCATTTTTAGGGAAATTCTGTATTAGGAGAGACAACACTATGTATGACAATTATTTTGTGGGAGCAAGTCAATGTAAAGACACTTATAGAATCCAAGGGGGTTGGGGATATAAAGGGGGAAAAGACCGAGTTTTTCCCGGTGTTTATTTATTTGTGGGAACAAAGCTTATTATAGATTGCCTGACCACTGGTACGGGACATGTTATGTGGGTTTAGTCTTTCCTAAAATCTTTCATGTAGATAGAGGTACTAACGGTATCCATGAGATAGGCAAACCTTTGAGTCGAAGAAAAAGAGAGAGTGTCATAGAAATAATAGGTGATGTTTTTTGAGCACTGATACCTGCAGTGGGAATATCTTTCAATGCAAATCTAATTCGAAGATTGTCAACGATAGTAGATCGTTTGTCAACGGACACAGCAGGTGGATTCTTAATGGTAAACACTGAAATGATTGCTATGAGAACTATGGTAATGCTAAATTGTCTTGCTCTTGACGTAATATTAGCGAAAAAAGGAGGAGTTTGTGGAATTTTGAAGGTACAGCCCTGCTGCACCTACATTCCAGATAAAAGTCAAAACATTGAAAAGTACATTACAAATATCACAGAGTTGCATAGAGAAATTGAACCACTGGAGGTTGATGTTATTCTTTAACGACTTGGTAGAAGTTTTACAGCAGTCAAACATTGGTTTCAAGAAATAGGTAGTTCAATTATAGGTAAAATACTAATTCCAGTAACAGTAATAGTATTAGTGATTCTAATGATAAGATTATGTTGCATATACAGAAAAAGAAGGAATGTTAGAAAGTCATTAAAGAAGATAATTCAAGAAGAACGAGAAAGAGAAAAAGGTGATATAGAAATGGAGGAGTTCCGAGAAAAGATTTTTTAAGAGACCAGAGAAAAAGATACTAAAGAATAAATATATATTAATCTGAAGAATTTGAAACCTATTCTGATAAATTTGCTACATTTTGGGAGATATTTGGTGATAAATCACCAAAGGGGAGAGTTGATGGAGCAAGGTGGAGAAACAAAATTTTGTGTACCCCTTGCAAAATCACACTTCCATAACCATAACATGAACTAATGGAGTGATATGTGTAATTAATCAACTTAGAATAAGAGATGCACCTACACGAATACACGTGGGAACTAAATTTGCTTATGTTGCAATCATAATTAACTAATTATGTGATTCTGTCATGTCAAACTAATAAGCAGCTTTTGAGATAACGGAATGCAGCATAAATGTGCTTTTTGTTTACGTATTTTGTGGCAAAACGTGGGAATAGGTGAGTATATTACGCATAAATGTTGCTTATTTGCTAGGTAACTACTAATAGGAAAAACCTTAGTAAGGGGGGAGGTAAAAAGAAAGGTTACATTTCTAAAATTAACGTTCGTTTTTGTTTGTTTCTATGATAGTTCCCATTCTGGCCTGTGAGGCCTAGAAAAAGATGGCGGACTTATTGAACTGCCAATAGAAAATGAACTGAGCATGCGCAAACCCAAGTCCGAGTTCGAATGCGAGCTGCTTGTGCCTGGAGTGAATGCAAGTTCAAGGACGATGTCGCCTGGAAGTCTAGATGGATGCCAAAAGGATGAGCACAATGGTTCTGAACGTGTGAAAATCTTGTGAAGTTGCTAGTTGAGAACAAGACTAGGCCGGACATGGCCCAAAACAACGACCCATTTAAAAATCTAGCTGACGGAAGAGGAACAAATATTGTATGATGAGGTGATGCTCATCCACCACAAATTGTCCAATCAGAATTCGAATTTATGCTGAAAGTTACTTTTTTAGATAGATAGAGCTAGTGAAAAAGGTATAAAAAGTTCTGGTGTTAGTGAAGAAAAAACTCCTTTTCGATTTCCTCCAGAGATGCTGTCCGTATGCTGATTTTTCCTGAGATGTAAGACTTTGAATAATTTTCTTATTTCTTTAGAATGAGATCTGAACTTTAGGTGAGGTTATTAGTTAGGGAAGTTAGGAGAAAGGATGCATTTTGGGAACTATCTGTCTTTTGCTAATACTTGCATTTCTGAAATCCAAACAAAATGTCTATTTCTGAATGTTCTAAAATAAATGAAATTCACTGTTTTAAAATAAAATCCTTATTTTCCTTTTAATATCGTTTTTGAATAAAGAAATAAATAAAGTGAATAAACTTTTAGACATGCTAAATTTGCTTTTAATAAAAATTAGATAAATGGAGAATTAAGCTGGTCTTGAGTTTTCCTACGCCTATTTTTTTACTAGCAGATCCGTCGACCACAGTGGCGGCTTGTCTAAATAGATGTATTGTTAATGAAAACCATGGTAAAACTTGTTTAAACTGCAGGTGTAAATAGTATAAATATTCAGTTATAGTTTAGACATCCCGCTATGATACATCAGCTCTCCTTTGAATCTCACCGATCCATGAAGTAGGGTGTAAGTGTTATATGAGTGACTCGTGGTGTCATGGGCCCCACTGTTGAGTATATGTATGATTTTGTACTTCAGGGAAAGGTGTCATGGTTTTAGAAATTATTTCTGGAGAACCGCTGCATCACCCACACTGTCTTTCCAGTGCATGGCTATGGCCCGCTTGGCCATCACCAATAACAGATCCGTACATTTTGTCTTGGCCTTTCCCTCTTTGGGGCAGAGGGCCAGGCCTAATAAAAGATCTCAACTGTCATATAACTGCTTCTCCCTGTCGTACCATTAATGTGTGCTACCACTCCATGCCACAAGGTATGTATTTTGGGGTAGTTCCACATTATGTGCAGGAATCCAACCCTGGCAAATACAGAATACAATGACGTAAAGACTGGTCACAATAAATACATCACTAGGAGGAACATGTCATGTCTGTGAGGTCGACAGTAGTACAAGCAGGGTTCAAGTATGCATAACCAATGAAAGTATTTCCCCATGGGGGACAAAGACAAGAAAGAACAGCAAAGTGATCCCACTGCAGAAGTCAGACAGAACAGTGCGGTCTAACACAAAGGCAATACTCAAAACATGTCTGTCCACCCACTCCCCTCCATTTCCAAACCAGAACATGACCCAGACCTCTAAATATGCAATGCCTAAATGATTGTAACTGTCCATACCAATCTTTAGTTTTATTCATAATAGTACGTGACAGCAAGATAAAGGTAAATCATGGAAGCCAACATATGAACACTGGAAAAGAAAACAACCAAACCGTCTCAGGGATCGCTCAAGGTAGCTATTTCAGAAAAGATAAAGCACCAGAAAGGGAGAGGTCCGATACCCAATGTGTGGCCAATGGGCGGGCCCCCAGCGGCGGGAACATTAGGTAGGAATACAGGGAAAGGGAGGGGGCACAGGGGTGCAAGCCCTGCAGAACACCCACCAAAAATGGTAGCATCATCACCGAAGGGCACAGCAGTCCACCTCTCCTAGTGAATACTCCCCCCTCCACCCCCATCAGTGTCAACCGTGTTGTCTCCGTCCCCCTCAATTAGTCCAACTGGTCCTTCAGGGTCCTTAACTTCGTCTCCCACTGGGTGTTCCCAGGACTCCAATATCTCCATCTACAACCCTGCTATTGATTGTCTTAGCACACATCGAACATCTTCCCTAAGTAGGGCCCTCTCCTCAGCCCAGACCCACACAGGAACATCTTTTAAGCACATCTTCACCGCCGGCTCCACTGTGGACTTCCAGCCCATTGTTATTCTTCTTTTGGCCAGCACCAGAGCCAAATCAAGGAACCAACCCCAATCAACAGACCTCCAAATTGCAAGCAAGGGTGCAACCCAGTGTAGTATTTAAGATGCATATCACTGCTTCCCAGAATGTCGGTAAATAGAGGCAGCTCCAGGTCATGTGGCTGAAATCTGCATTCAGAAGCCTACCTCTAGGGCAGCCATGCGGTTCCCAGTCATAGGTAACCTGGAGTCTGTGGGGTGTCATTAAAGTCATATTGACATAGTTAAATTGGATATATTTCAACCTCATATTCCTGGTGAGCTTCTTAGGACATCCCAGGACCCTGTACCAGTATCTTTCTCCGCCTACGTTAAGCGCCAACAAGGGTTTCTAGACCATCTCAGACAACAACCTTTAAAACCACTTCACCAAATGCCACGCTGTGCCCATGGACACCATCAAATGAAGCACTGCATGCGTCGTTGATTCCTCACCACCATAAGTCCCAGAAGGTACGTACCAGTCCTCCATATGTTAGAAACAGACAAGGGGGTAGTCTGATAACAACAAATCGTCCAATGGGAGCAGAGTGCCCAACTGCTAACAGTCACTGACCATCACCAGTCCAGTGTCCATCCAGGCCAATAACTGCACTCCCATAAAAAAAAAGAGGGTCTCCATGAGAGAGACACACAAACCGCAGGGCAGGGGCTTAAAGGGGGATCCCCAGGGTCTTCAGCACACAGCGACTGCATCATTTCAAGGACACCACTAAAAATACACCTGGGGAGGGGTGGGCGGGGAGAACTGCTGCACTGTCGAAGGTACTGTGGTGCAGTCGAAGAGGCAGGTCTTGAGGTGTCCAATTGCCGAAACCAAGAAGCCGGCACCCTGACCAGGAGATTGGTCTACTTTTTTATTAATCATGGTAGCATGTCCAAGCAACTTGAGAGATTGCTAATAGGAAACACAAGTTCTAAGTGATCAAAGGGAAGTTCCCAGATTACCCTGCCGTAAATCTTCCACGGAGTGGAACACCTGCATACCCAGGTACCAAAAGGATGTGGGGGACCAGGTCAGGTCCTGTGGAATATTTAACAGCTGCTGAATGCTTGGTGATATGGGGAACAGACAAGTCTTGGTTTTATTGACCCAGAGGCCAGAAAGTGTCTCAAATTCTACCAGAATGCGCATTGCGACTGCAGCACCTACAAGGCCATCGTCTGGATAAAGCAGAAGGTTATCTGCATAAAGGGAAATTATATGTTTTCGGTCCCCTAGCAACAAGCCATTGCCCACCCCCTCCAGCCGGAAGAGTTCAGTCAGTGGCTCAATGGCCAAGGCAAATAGTGTGTGTGTGTGGGGGGGGGGGGGGGGGAATAAGGGCATCCTTTTCTGGTGGCTCTATATACATTGTATTGCAGAGAAATGGTAGTGCCTGTTCTTACCCATGTAGTAGGAGTAGAGTAAAGCTGTTTACCTAATTGATCCAATGCTCTCCCAGTCCCATCCGCTGCATGACTGTAATCAAAAAGTCTCACCATACTGAATTGAAGGCCGACATGAGCCTAGCCTTTGGCTGAGACCGCACAGCTAGATGATAAAGGATACGATACACTTGAAGATTAATGAGGGTACTTCAGGCTGGAGTGAAACTGGGAAGTAGTCGGAGGGCCACGACCTTGCTAATAATTTTGAGCATGGATAAGGGATGGAACACAGAGGTATGGACTCCCTGAGCCTTGGTCTTGGGAAAGAGAATCACCACTGCATCCCTGGTGGACTCAGGCAGCAACCCCAGCTTCAAAGACACCAGCCATTTCCTTGATAGTGAACCGGATCTACTGGGTCGTCAAGGAAGGTATTAATGGCCACAAAGGAATAAAGGGACATGCCATCTTCTGCTAAGATTTCCAGGATTCAGGTCTAAAAAGCCAGGGCAAGAGCCAGCTTGGCCGTCCCTCTTCAGTGTGCGCTCAAGCAATTTAGGTTTTATAATCGTGACAGCTCAGGCGATTCAAAATAATACTATATTGTTCCCTAACCTCCTGAAGTGTAGTTAACGCAGCCTCATCTGAACCCAGAGCATTGTCTAACTCATGCAACCTGCCATCTAGAGACCAGAGCTCCCCATACAGCTCCCTTCAAACTCCAAACGAGTGACCCCGACAATGACCACGAACCACCGCCTTAAATGTCTCCCATTCGACCAGGGAAGGGATTGCAGAACCCTGACCCAGTAACAGCCTCACCCACAAACCTTCGGAAACAAGCATCTTACTGGGACATTGGGTTAAGTCGTCTCATAGGGATTCCGGGGTGCTCGTCATCCAGATGAAAGTTGAACAGCAACGTGCTGTAGTCCGGAAGGGTACTCCCCAGATACTCGGTATTAGTCACATACTGGCCAAGTCTGTGTGAGCAAACAAACTCATCCAACCTAGTGTGAAGGTGGTAGATGGGAGAATAATAGGAAAAATCCAGCGTTAGCCCATGCTGGGGTAGCCAGGTATCCGACAGCTCCCTGTGGTCTAGCCGGTTACTGTAACCCTCTGCCATCCTGAGCCAGAGCGCCGGCTCGGGTGTGGGGGGGAGGGGTATGAGACGGGGGGATGGAAAGGCCAAGAGTAATATCGGCCACACAATTAAACTCCTCCCCACCCCCAATAAAAGGTTGTCTGTCACCAAAGGTGCCGGAGGAGCTGAGAGGGACTGGAAGAATGCAAAATGGTACTGATTCGTTGCATAAATGTTCTCCAAGGTGATATGTCAGCCCAACAATTCCCCCTTCAGCAGGACATAATGCACCTGTTTGTAAATGGTGAGTGGACAAGTTCGAAGGGTGTCCCTGCCCTGATCCAAATGAGCATCCCCTGGCATAGGCAGAATAGGGGGTAGCATACCTCTGGCCAGCTACTGGTGCAGCAGGCGGTCAACCTCCCCCAACAAGATAAGCCTCCTTCAGCATAGCTACCTGTACCCCGCCTCTGCAAATTCATATGCATTTTATGACAGTTAGAAGCTGAACCCATTCCCCGGATATTCCAAGTAAGGAAAGTTAATGCATGACACAGTCTGGCATTAAACATTATGTGTGTCCCATGTATTCCACTCAGCACCCCATTGTTACCAGACTTTTTACAAAAGCACGTAGTGCAACTCCTGAGACAATTATGAACTTCCCGCCCTCAGAGCAGCCCAGCAACAGCCGGCCAACCAAACCTGAAAAGTGAAAACATTGTCTACAGATCACCTCCACCAGGCTCCTGCGAGGAGCTAATCCAGGAGTGGTGGGCTAAGGTGTGTAGGCAAAGACAGTTCCGTGCCGGCTCAGTTCTCATGTACTGTCTAGGGTCATGGCCCAGCCTCCAGAGTACCCATGGGCTGGGGCCCCAGAATAAACAAGTACTCAGATAGGTAGGTGCCCCAAACCGAAACAACAAACCCCCCACCCCCAGCACAGGGATGCCATCCCATAACCACAGCCTACAGCATATTATAGTTTCAGTGACACCTCTCATCAGATCAGTTTGTCCACGGATTCGAGGGGGGCACGGTGGGCAGGCCAGCCCCATCCACAAGACAAGCCTCCGATTCCGAGACCACAAACCAATGCTCTGAAGGGGTATCAGACATTGCTGTCAGCACTATCTCCACCACAGCTTGGAGTGCGTCCGCCCACTCCTATTCAGTATGCAAAGGGAGTGGTTTCTTCAGAGACCTGCCACGTGAGACCCCATGAGGACTTCCAGGGCCTTCGTATAGAAGCTCCTGTCTTGGGCCGGGCCTTGGGGAGCGTCGACCCAGCTCTATATGCCTCCAACCAGTCCCAAGCTGCACCTGGATTGTCACAGAAATATGTATTACCATCCAATATTATTGAGTATGGCGGGGGGCATCAGAGAACATTGCTAGCCCTCATCACAATCGGCCCTCTTGACTTCCAAGAAGGAAGCACACTGGGTTTGGACAGCAGCTGTAAAGTCTGGGAACAACACTTTACAATTGCCCACTGTGAACGGGCCCCCCACACGTGCCTTCTGAAGTACGACATCCCTTTCCTTATAGTTAGGCTGTCCGGTTTTAGGTTTAAACCTATAACTGATAAAACGCCACCGCAAGGGAACTAGCCCTCACCAGTGTAAACATATAAGCACTGAAAAATACCTGCACAACCACAAACGAAATGCCATTCAAAGAAAGGAAAAGGAGAATGAAAGAGTAATTTCTTTTCTTCCTGAAGCGGCCAATACAATGTAACTTTCTTCAACAAACTAGCAGCAAGAATGACTGGGCTAACATTATTCTGTTTGAGGTATTTTGGTTAGAGATGTCACTAAAATATTGTTTTGTCTTCCTTTTGTTTTTTTCAGTTTTGTGGTCTTTAGTCTAAATATACAGTGTCTAGAAGCATCTTTTAGGTCTTGTTTAATTATTTTAGAAACTGTAGACAATCAGGAAATATCAAAATCATATTTGATATTTTGGCTGCGTTTGATTCTTTCACTGATAGGTAAAATGGCTAGTTTCAGAAGAATCTTTCCCGATATGTGCCATCACGTTTACCTTCAGAGAATGGGTAAAAACCCTTGATACATCAGCCCCCAGTTTCTAGTGAGTTAGTATCGATAGTAGGTTTTAAACATTCAATGCAAGGTATAGTGACAACTATATGTGAAAAGAGTGCTATCACCAAACATCAACGATAGTGGTGAAAACATGACACCAGACTTTTGGAAAACATGGAACGCAGTGTCACTTGGAATATTGCTGCAAAATGTTCTTTCAAAGTTCAACAAAGATTGGAGTAATATTGTTTGTATTTGCAGTGATTCAGCTACGAGTATGAAAAGGTTGTGTGATTACCTCTCAAAATTGATACCTGAGCTGAAGTGCTACCCTGTAAGAGATCCTTGCTACTTGATAGATAGTATGCTGAAAGCATCTTTACAATCTTCAGAGTTAATGAAGAATGCTATTGACTTGGGGCGCTAGAGGGCGCCAGGCAAGATGGCCGCACATATGTGAGGCTCTGCCGAGACCGTTGAATATCCTGTGAATATTCTTTAATTCCTGCTGCCTACACTGACCAACCCGACGGCGATTGTCCTCTAAAGCGTCAAGGCGAAGAGTGAGACTTTTTCGTTGCCGGGTGGGACCCCGGACCTGCTTTCCAGGCAGAGGCGCACTACACCGGGTCCGGCGCTGGAGGTGAGCGGCCCTGCGATAGGACTCCAGCGGCTAGATTGTGGAGCTACTGAGCCGTCCCTGGGTAACGGAGGCTGACGGAGGGACTGAGGCGCGAGCTGGAGGTGGCGGGACCGAGTCTTGACGAGACGGAAGAGAGCGCTGATCCGGCGGCCCGGAGCTCGGCCCTGCTACGTGCGGTGAGTGGGGTGAGGCTATAGGCGAGTCCGGGGCTGCGGAGGTAGCGCTGGGTCGCACTAGGCCGGATCGAGCGAACCACGCCTGGTGGGGGCGCGGGCGGGGCACACGCCTCGGCGAAGATACAGTGCTGGGGGTGCGCTGGCGGCTAGACTCGCACCAGGGATATCTACTTCTGCTGCGGAACACTGGTTGGGCTGTGGAACGGGCCGGGAGAGGGCCCTGCCTTGCGACATCGGCGCCTTAGATCCCTGAATCGGCAGTTGCTCCTACAGCGGCGGGGGAGGCCGGGTGCATTCTGATATTACCGGCTAGTGAATACTGCCTAGACCTGTGTTGAGAGGATCCCTGGGAGGCAATCTACTCTCGGCCGACTGATATTGAGACGGATTGTGGTCCCTGTGAGTCGACATGGGCAGGCCTGAGAGGAACCAGCCCAAACTCAACTTTGACGCCAAAAAGACAGCGATGTCCACCTCACAGACCCCTCCGGACAGTGAAACCACCGGGGCAGTTGGTGGTACCCCTAACCTTGAGGCCACACTGGTGGCGATGCAAAAGACACTCCAATCCATAGAGGGGACCATGGAAGCGGTCAATCACAGGCTCGACCACATGGCGACACAGTTTGACCGGCAAAATGAGAGGATGGGCGAAGTGGAACAAAGAGTGTCTGCCACGGAGGACGGGCTGACTACGGTGACTAATAAGGTGTTTAACATGGAGCGTGTTTTGGCGGTCATTCAGGCAAAGAACGAGGAATTGGAAGGGAGGTCCAGGCGCAATAACATCCGCGTCACGGGCCTGCCGGAATCTACGAATGTGGGCAAAATAGAGGACTTCATGGAACGCATGTTGGTTGACATTTTTGGGGCGGACCAGCTGTCGCGCGTGTTCATTGTGGAGCGCGCACATAGTTCTTTGGCGAAGAGAACGGCGCCTGGGGCGCACCCCCGTCCCATTATTGCACGTATTCTTAACTATAAAGATCGCGATGTCATCCTGCGTCTTGCACGGGAGAAGGGTACTGTTGAGTATCAGGGAAATAAACTTGAATTTTATCCGGATTTCACAGCTGCGGTGCAGACGGCGAGAAAAGAATTCGCCTTGGTGAAACAGCTCCTTCGCGCCGAAAATATCCCGTACGCCATGCTGTATCCGGCCAGGCTTCGGATTGGGCCTCCCTCGGATAACAAAATCTTCGCATCGCCCAAGGCGGCCATGGATTATGCCAAGAAGCAGAAAAAACGTAAAAGGGATTCAAACGTGGCACAGGACGGGGAGGAAGATCTGCAGGATGAGGTGGCTTAAGTGTTCGCTTTGCTGTTTACAAGAATGGCTGAGTTCCACGTACTTCTGGAGGGGAAGTCACTCGGATTCAGGTTGTTCAACTTCCTACTACCTACTGATCATGCACTATGTCCTAAGAGACCTCTGTTATAACTGTCCACGCCTTGATTGACAGCCGCTTCTGACTATTGCGAATGGTACACTTACTGGGCTCTTTATGGTTGCATATTTGTTATGTTGCTCTGCCAATTGTTCAAGTGGCATTACAAAATCTGCACCGGGGGGTGGCTGCGTTGTAGAAGACTTATGCTGTATTGGGACGGCCTTTGGTGAACTATTTGAGGGGTATTGGGACATGTACTGTGACATTGTTTATTTGACATGCACTGCGAGTGGCACTGTGGTACTATTGGACCTGTGCCTAAACTGTGTGCCGAGCGCTGCGGAGGTCGGACTCTTTGCTATCCTGGCGGCTGCAGGGTTGGGGTGGGAGGAGTGGGATGTATACATGGCTTTTACGGTCTGCTCTCCGTTAGTTTACTAGCGAGGGCTGTGTGTCACTACGCCCCCGACACATGGGAGTTCCCCACACACTAATGGTTGTATGGTTGGGGGTTTGGGGGATAGGGGACAGCTTTGGCAAGTTTGGGGTGCTGAAGTGGGTGGAGGGGGGATTTTGGGCTTTTGGAGTTTTTGGGTCAGGGCAAGCTGTGTGGCGCTTTATGGTGGGGGGTTGGAATGGACGAGACAGGAACTGAGTCAATCGTGGTCGCTATGCGGCCTTCCATATGCGGCATTACCTGCTGATACTTGTTTGTATACTTACTGTATGCTCTGCATCTTCTGGGGGGCATTAGGACTGTTCTATTGTTTACAGGGTACGCTTGAGGTTTGGTTCTATGAACAGGGGGGGTAATCTTACTTGTATTACCTGGAATGTGAGGGGACTGAATCGTCCGCAGAAAACTAGACAAATGTTGGCATTTCTGAACAGGCATGGGGCACAGGTGGCTTTCATACAGGAGACACATCTTAAGGGAAGGGCGGCTGACACTGTGGGCAAACAATGGGCCGGCTTCAGGCTGGCTTCGAATTATTCGGCATATGCACGCAGAGTTATGATTCTGATAAAAAAAATGTTCCATTTGTATCGCTGCGTGAAGAGGTTGACGTGGATGGTAGATATATCATACTACACGGCAAGCTGTGTGGTACCTTGGTCACGCTGGTTAATGTCTATGGCCCCAATGCCGATGACCCAGACTTTTATGTTACTCTGTGGAATAGGATCTATATGCTGCCTCCGTCGGCTATAATTTGTGGGGGAGATTTGAATGTCACTCTAGATGGAGCACTGGACAGGAAACATGATAGGCCTTATGCGCACAAGAGAGCGGCTGCTGCAGTGCGAGATGGAATGGGGGGGCTTGGAATGGTGGATGTGTGGCGATTGACACATCCTGAGAGGAGGGAAGGCACATGTTACACGTCTGCGCATGACACATGGTCAAGGCTGGACTATTGGTTGGTGACCCGCGATGTCAGCGGATGGGTGATGGATGTCGTGCACCTGCCTCGGACGATTTCTGATCATGCGCCAGTTTGTATGAAAGTGGCACTACCGTCGCATGCACCAGCTCCTTTTTCCTGGAGACTTCCGGCTGGTACCTTAACTGACTTGGTGTTGCGTGAACGCCTGAGGACGATCATTGAGGAATTCTTTGCTAAAAATGTTGGGTCAGTTGATAGTATGTGCACGGTGTGGGAGGCCTTCAAAGTGACCATTAGGGGAGCGTGTATTGGCCTGCAATCGAGTGTGCTCACATCGTTAAGGGACGCCATGGCTAAGTTGGAGGGAGAATTGTTGTTGCTTGAACGGCGACTGGAAGGAACACCCTGAGGAGTCCTTGCTGGCCAGTATTCGCTTGAAAGTCACTGAATACAATGATCTGGCGGATCAGGAGGTTAAATTCTTGTCCAAACAGACCAGAGCGCGTTATTATGGCGAGGGGGGTCGTCCGGGGCGAGGTTTGGCGGATCGAATTAAAGACCCTTGGGCGAGACATTGTGCAGTGCAGGAAATAGAGGAAGGGGACACCACTATTACTAGTGCGACTGGTATTCTGACCTGTTTTACAAAATATTATGAACAGATGTATGAGCATAGGGAGACGGCAGGGGAGGAAGAACTTGCACAATACTTTGCAGATATAGCGCTGGTCTGGCTTTCGAGGGGTCAACAGGAGCTCCTTATGCATACTATAACCGAGGGGGAATTTAGGGATGCGATAGCGTCATTACCAAATGGCAAGGCAGCGGGCACCGATGGGTTACCGTCTGAATTTTATAAAGAGTATGTGGATCTTTTGCTACCACACCTGGCAATGGTCCTGGAGGAGGCGGTGGAACTGGGTAATTTCCCGATCACATTGAGAGAGGCGCTTTTGGTTGCACTGCCGAAACCAGGTAAACCGCCGAATAAGTGCGAATCATATCGGCCCTTGTCCCTTATGAACACCGATGTCAAAATTATTGCTAAAGTGTTAGCGACTCGGCTGCGCCTGCTCCTCCCGATCATGGTGCTGCCAGATCAGTCTGGCTTTATCCCCCTCCGGTCTACCACTCACAATTTAAGGGCCATCTTTGCGGTGTTACATCTTCTCAAACCAGACTTGGCTGCGGTGGCTGTCATGCTAGACGCCGCAAAGGCCTTCGACTTGGTCGCATGGCGGTATATGATCGCGATCTTACATCGTATGGGGGTGCCATACTTTTTTACGTCACTGGTGACTCTGCTCTACACAAATCCAATTGCACGTGTACGGGTGAACGGCCATGTGGCAGCTCCGTTCCCTGTGCGGCGAGGGACCAGGCAGGGCTGCTCCCTGTCGCCTTTGCTCTTTGCTCTTGTGATGGAGCCACTGGCATGTGTGCTGCGGCAGAGGTATGCGGAAGCTGCCCTGAAGTTTCCTCTTCGATCTCTGGCGGTATCCATGTATGCCGATGATATGGTCCTTTATGTGCGAGAGCCTGCGCGATATTTGGAATCCGTGCTGCGTGAATTTATTCGGTTTAGCCGTCTCTCGGGTCTCTCCATTAATTGGGAGAAATCTGTTATATTGCCACTCACTGACATTGCGGCCCCCTTCCCCTTAGAGTTCCCGTTGGAGTGGGCCACAGGTCCGGTCCGTTACCTTGGAATTTGGATACATAGGGACTGTCAGGAAATCATTCGGGCTAATTATGGAGTGGCTATCTCTAAACTAGAGGACCAGGTCGCGCGTTGGATTCGGCTCCCGCTCACCTTCGGTGATCGTGTGTCTCTAATAAAAATGGTAGTTCTTCCGAAATGTTTATATCTTTTTGTTAATATTCCGCTCCCGCTTAAATCGCATTTCTTTGACAGACTGCAGTCCTTGTTGATAGCGTTAACCTGGGCCGGTAAGAAACCAAGAGTGAAATGGGATGTCTTGACTAAGCCGTATGAGATGGGGGGCTTTGCCATCCCAGATATGAAACTGTACTACTTGTGCGCCCAAGCGCAGTTTGCTGCCTATTGGCTGTCGGCCCCTCCGTACACGCCACATGTAGCGCTGGAGGCCAGTGCAGTCCTGCCTATTCCACTGAAGGCAATGATAGTCAACACGCACTCTGTGTTTGAGAAGGGGGAAGTAGACACGGTACGCTCCACTACTAATGCCTGGCGAGAATTGGGTAAACGAGCGAACCGACTGCCATTGTATGCCCCTGATATGCCGCTGCTGTATCACGCAGAGATCTCGGTCTCCAGTGACATTGGGGCCTTGCAGGTCCTACGGGGTGCGGGGCTTGACACGGTTGGAAAACTGTTTCCAGGTGCCTCTTTCCTCTCATTGCAGGCTATGACGGATCGCTCTCCGAACGTGGTTATGTCCACGTTTATATATGTCCGGCTCCGAGCAGCCATACACGCCTTATATCCTACATATCCGGAAGAACCCTTGACGCTGGGTGCCTTGCAATTTCTGTACACTGCACCGGATAAGGCCAAGTTGCTCTCCAGGTTATACCGAGCCTCGCAGGAGGACGAGGGGGGAGGCGCAGGGACGGCAAGGGCTAGATGGGACGCGTGCCTGCCTGAACCACTAACAGATGATGAGTGGTCCGAGTGTTGCTCTATGACCGGGGGGTTCGTGGCCAATGGCAATTTTCGCCTTATTCATTATAAATTTTTGCACCAGTGGTACTGTACGCCATTTCAGTTAGTAAGGTATGGTCTCCGAGAGACGTCTCAGTGTGTTCGATGTGGGATGGATGATGCGGACTTTGTACACCTGGCCTGGGGTTGCGCGCGTGTGTATGCCTTCTGGGTGGCTGTGACCGAGGCGCTCTCTAAAATGACGTCAATTGAGGTTGCGCTGGACATCCGACTGTGCTTGTTGGGGTTGGCCTCCGGGGTGCCTGCGGGTGTGAGGCGGCTGATAGTATTGGCATTGCAGATTGCTAAACGCTGAGTGGCTATGGCCTGGGGAGGGAGGCGAGCGCCTGATGTGCAACTGTGGCTGCAGGATATGGCATTCTGCAGGGATCAGCTAGTTTGCTACTACGAGGGGCTTCCTGCGAGGTCACGTCCACGTGATTTCTGGGGCCCATTTACGGTGTATATGCTCTCCATGGCTGACGATGACAGTGCTAGCAGTGTGCATGGAGGTACGTCGGTAGGGGAGGGAGGCTCAATGTGATGGGTTGCGAGTGAGGTAGGCAGCAAAGGGGTACTGGATGTGTGCTGCGATTTCTTCCTTCTGCATTTTTTCTGTGTGACCTGCCTGCATAGAAGTGTGGTTGAGTTATAAGTGCACCGATGCCATGTTCTGCACATAGATCTTGACGGTCAAGGGTTCTGAGATGTGTTTCCCTGATATGCTAAACAGCTGGGTAAAGGTTGTTCTTCGTCCTAAGACCTTATGCACTGCAACATGCTGCCAAGATCGGACTCCTGGGGTGCGGGGTGGAGGGTTGTTGGGGTAATGAAAAGTTGTTTGTATAAAATCACAAAATAAGACCGTATTTACTGTATGCGATGCTAATGTACGATGTAAGTGGACTCTGGAGCACCGGTTGGTGTCCGCTTCAACGGATATCGGTGGGTGCTCTTAAATGTCATTGATTATGTGCTTAGTTTTCACTGCTACCAAATCGTTTGCAGCCGGCCCTGTCAATGGGTTGTAGGCACGCTGCTGTGTACATGCAACAGGTTCAATAAAGGTCTTAAAAAAAGAATGCTATTGACTTTTTAGTCCATTCTGGTGCACAGTTTTGTTATGCATGGGAACTAATGCACAAATATTTCTAATTTTGTGCTTTGTGTGGCATAAAAGAAAAATTCATCCCAACTGCGTCACTTAGCTGTTGGTTCTCAGTCCAAGGGGCTGTGAATGCTATATTATCCATTTAGGATAGTGATGTGAAAAAAAGTACACTGGACTGCATTCTTAGATTTTTACAGGAAAACATAACTGCTGTAGTGGACATAAAAAAAACTAGAGTTTGGAAACACCCTTGTCTGCCAAGTGTTCCGCATATTTGGTGAAGATGAGAAGGGGCTGGGCGACACCTTAAGTGACTTTGGCACTGCAACATGTTCCATGTTAAGAGTGCTTGTCACTTGGTAAGCAAATCAATGTTGAAGAGCAATACAGGAACTTTTATTTTACAATGTATGAGAAATGGCTTGCGATGATGCATAGAAATGTCCCTTCACCAACCAGGACATTTGAAGTCAATGAAACCTCACTGTGGTATTCTATACAAGTTCTAGACCACTTCCGTAAAGGTGAATTTTCTCCGTAGTTTCAAAAGTGCTGCTTCATTTTTTACCGCTTCAATAACTCTGAGGGCATAAGTGCCCAGTTCAACGCACATTTTGCATAACTTGCCCACAGAATCGCAATCTTCAAGTGCACTAATATTGGCATGGAAAGCTATGTCAGTGGCCAGAGTTAGCAAATTGTGTAATGGCTGTTTTGGCATTGTACTACAACAGGTTTGATTTGCAAAAATATATTTGGATCTCATATACACTGTCTATATACCATGCACTATCAGTACAGAAAGCAAGCAATAATAAAAGCAAAATGTTCCACAAAAAATGGAAAAACACTGTTTCTGTTGTTTTTAATGGCGCGAAAATGTGTAACAACTGATAACCACTGTTTTTTCAAGGTATTGAAATCACTATAAAACACTGGGGAAAAAAACACTAGAATAGAAACTAAAAAACAGGAAAGCCTACTTATAGTGGAGCAATCTAGCCACAAAGGGGCGGGTGGCCTGGCACTAACGGGGAAGCCAGTACTCTGTGGGCTCGCTTCAGAGCAATGAAGGGAGTAAGGTGATTCAAGGCAACCTCCATCTGCAGCCAACGTTCAAGATAGGTCACCATGTCGCCCCCCCTTTGTACCGTCAGGGATTCCCACCACAAAGATTTTGTGTCGACAGATACACCCTTCTATGTCTTGTGCTCAGTAGTCCAGGATAATAACCCTGTCGGTCAACAGTGGTTACAGTCCTATCTATCAGGTGGTGACTATGACACCGTTCACTTCCAGCAAATCCCGTACACCATGGGGTACCGCAGGGCTTTGTGATCAGCCCTATTCTTTTCAATATCTACCTACGGCCCCTGTTCCCCATCATCAAATCTTTTGGAATCGACCGGGTCAACTACGCTGACGACACTGAACTGGTGTTTTCCCTGGAAGGGAAACAAGCAGTATCCATGGATACGTTCCAGGAGTGTATGCGTCAGACTGCTGGTTGGCTCGGGAGAATTTTTTTACAGTTTAATGGGGGGAAAACAGAGGTGATATACTGCTCCACTGCTAGAATGTCCCAGCATCTTCCACTGGAGTTTAGGCTCACTCACGAGGAGGAACCTTTGGTTCCAGTCAATACGGTGCGCAATCTGGGGGTTCTGGTGGACGGTGATCTAATGGAGTCACAGGCCAACAAAACCGTTGGTGTGTGCTTCTAAGCAGAAAGAAAGTTGCGTTGTAAAGGTGTTTTACCACTTAAGTCTAAGTACCAGGGTGCCAGTCTGCGCTATATAAGAACCTAATACAATACAATACAACTCTGCCATCTTGCTAGTCAGTGTCAGGTGTTCCGGCTGCAGTTCGCCCACTAGGTCTCCACCTCCTTAACCCAATCAGCCAACTCGCAGTGTTAAGGCTGCAGGAGGCCCAGGCCCACAGACAAACACTAATTTCTTGTTAGATGGTGCTCTTAGTGTCCGCTGAGGCAGCAAGTATCTTGTTGAGACGGAGATGTATAGAGGTCTCCGGGGGTTCAGGCCCTCTGTCTCCACAACAGGGGGATGCGAAGGTTCCCCCGAGCAAGGCTGCACTCCCGCAGAATTAGCCTTCGGCTTCCCCATAAGTGACAATATGGTCAGTCCCCACAGCAGGGCCCAGGTCCACCAGCTGCAGGCGTTTCCGAGTTGAACTTCGGCAAGGTGGGAGATTACCCATTAACAAAGTTCTTGTAGTTAAAATAAATATAAACTGCCTGTCATTTTTCTAAATTAGTCTCGAATTTCTTCTTCAGTGTGTGTTTAATTTATTGAGTCTGTTGAGTCTGTGTGTTCAACAAATGCATTATCACTACCCTCTAATACACCTAAATTGCTTGCCCACACTACCACAAGAGAGCATTTGGGATTATTTAAGCATTAACGGTTGCCTGGACTTTCTACATAGTATACCTCATTTTTGTGTACTACATAAAAAGAAAGCTTCCTACACGGCACAACTACTGTTCCCAGCCGTCTGGCACCGTGGGCCCACAAGCCCCAGGGAGGAGTCACCGATCAGGCCTCGACTGCCATCTTGAGATCTGGGGCCGGGGCGACATGCCCCTCTGGGAGCAGTCCGCACCAGAGAGAAAAGTAATTGTGGGCAATAAAGTGCCCTGGAAACCCCCGTCTCCAGTTGCATTCAGTTGCAGGGACCGGGGACGCCCCCAGACGGCAGATAACACAGGGTTCTAGATGGGCCAGCATGGAGCAAAGAGCTCAACGTCCACCATCATAGGCTAGCTAGCAAAGACCCTCATGCAACTAGTTTCATTGAATGTATTAAATCCTGGACATCCTGGAAACTTTTTCCTCCTCTTTATCAATATCATTTCCCCAATTATGCTTAGGTTTATTCGGGGGCATCCCCCCTGGTCCAGGAGAGCTCTCTAAAGCCAAGTGTTGAATTTGTCCACAGCCCACTGTGAATATAGTGAATGTTTCAGTTTTGTCCCATAGTTTGTGCATTCCCGTCCTTATGGTTCTATAACAGGAACATTTCCAAGGAGAGAGGGGGCTCAGTTGTGCCCAATAACATAGAATGGTACTCGTGCTCCATCTATAAACAGATCTTGCACTATAGCTATTCCGACCTGCACCCAACTTTTCCCTTCTTTTCTGCTTTGAAGACCCAAAGAAGCTAGTACTATGTTCAATGGAATATTTGGTGCCTATAGCACCAAGCCACAGGTGCACACTAGTGGTAGTGTTGAGCCACTTGTTCAAGACACAGCAGGGAACTATGTCATAATAATAATAATCCACTGATATAGCGCATGGTTACACCAACTGGTGTGTCCTCGCGCTAGTAAAACCACTCTCCATCCAGAGGGCTGGAAAGAGCCAGATATGCTAAAAGGCTGAAGAATGTACAGGTCTCACAACTGGAAAAAACACGGTTTTAGTTTTGTAGCCTAGAACGGGACGAAAGCTGCTCCTGGATCTGCAAACAACCATCTGTTCGCTTCTCATTATGCAACTCTAGATGGTTGTGCCTGGTTAACCATCAGCCAATCCAAATGTAGGGTCATCTTAATATTATTTTCGGTGGTGTGTGTAGTGTCACTTTCTCTGTAATAATTCCTGGTACCTATATCTCCTTCCATGATAGTTAGTGCATACCCCTAGCAGACAAGTAGGCTCTGAGAGTTAAATGCTCATCTTTGACTTCTGTTGTGATAGACTAATAATAAGTTTGAATCCTATCAAGGTCAAGTCAGCCTTCAATTCTTCAAAGGTTAGTCTTAAAGCACAGTAACATCTTGTATTTAGAGCACTTAGAAATAGTTTATTCTGTCCAGTAGTCCAGCTACCTCGAAGGTCAATTCACACTCTATCAGTTAGAGCAACCCAACATCTAAGTTCTTAAATATGGAAGAAAGCACAAGCACAGGTTTGGAAAATGAAAATGAGTGGTCAATAAAATACAATTTTGATACCAAAAATAATTAATCATTCTGTCGCAAAGGTGCCAAAATAGTGAAAACAGAGCATCAGTGGCTAAGTAAATGTTCACATGCTTTCTGGAATATTTAGTACAAAGAACATAGACTTTAAAGGAATCGGTTCAGTGCATTAAACCCCTTTATTCAATATTTATAGCTCACCTGAGGCCATAAGTTCTTGGCAGTGCATATTCGCTGCTTTGTAGTCCTGGAAGTGTAGAGCTTTTTCAACTAATAGGGTCAAAACCTTTCCCTTCTGTTCTGTCTGGTCATCTCCTGTAAAGCATTTTGGAAAAAAGATAGTCAATTTTGCAAAGTTACATTCTGCTACCAAGAATGTTACGCACCTTCAGTCATGCCTTAGCTGGTAGAAACTATCTAACCGCAGATTCCTTACATTAGAATTTCCCCAGGTGTCAGACTGGATCCGGAGATGTTAGTAGAGTAGTACCCCTTTGAGCTGATGGGCGGCATTGTTCCGCTCCACATGGCATCATCTGCGCTGAAAGTGACCCATGCTTTGCCTATGTAGGCACGACCACAGTGAGTTTGACGTCAGATTCTTATTCACGAATTTCCACGATAGGAGCGCAGAGCCATGTGCAACACTGACCACAGGTGTGTAAAACTAGGACCCTGAATGGGGAATAGCCCTGTCCATAGAAATCTGTTCACAGAGCAGGTAGGATGGGTGGATCGGTAAGGAATCTGCAGCCAAGAGTCTTTACCAGATAAGGTGTTAACAAACGTAAGTAGCTTGTTCATCTGATAGAGACTTCTAGCCGCAAATTCCTTACCTTAAAATAGGTACCCAAGCAATACCTTCCTGGAGATGGGTCTGCAAAACTATTTAACACCAAAACGTCCTGAAGGACCGAACAGCAGTGCCCATCCCAACGGACCTAAGTGTCTAGGCAGAAGTGCTTCGTGAAAGTGTGCAGAGGTCTGCGTTGCTGCGTGGCAGATGTCTAAAAGACAGGGATTCTGCATGGTAACACAGTGGATGCAGCCTTTGCACTGGTGAAATGAGCACGCAAACCCTCTGAGCGTCGCTTCTTGAGCAGTGCATAGCAGATATTAATGCAGAGCCCCGTCCATTGAGAGATGGTTTATTTCTGCGCGCCCTTCACTTTCTTGACTCCGACATACCCCACGAAGAGTTGGTCGTCCACCTGGAACTCTTTCTGGGTTCAGTCGGTGGAGCTGCTCGTCTTCCTCAGAAGGATAGGGTGGAGCGAGAAAGGTAGGCAGGATGACTGACTGGCCTAGATGAAAAGGAGTTACCACCTTTGTTCAGGAGGAAGCCCGAGTGGGAAGGGCCAGCTTGTCCAGAAAGAAGTTGAGTTACAGATGCTTAGATGACAAAACCTGGAGCTCACTGACCATCCGGCCAGGTTTTATGCCCACCAGAAAGACTGTTTTGATAGTAAAGAGCCTGATAGAACAGTTGAGTAGCAGCTCAAAGGGAGTGCACATGAGAAAGGCGAGTTCTAAATTGAGGTCCCACTGAGGCATGATAAAAGGTGAAGGAGGGAGAATGTTGTGGAGACCTTTCAAAAATGTACGTACAATAGGGAATTTGAACAGGGATGGCTGATCTGGCAACCACAGAAATGCAGAGAAGGCAGAAAGATAGCCTTTCAAGGTTCCTAAAGCAGAGCCCTGCTGGGCAAGAGAAAGAATAAATAGAAGTACCTGAGAGAGGGGAGCAGAAAGGTGGTCAGACTGTTTTTCTGCACACCTTGTCACAAACTTTCCCCAATAGCAGGTGTATGGCCTCTTGGTGGAGGGACGCCTGGCTGCCAGGATGACATTACAGACTTCGGGTGGAAGGTTGAAACCTGTCAACTCTCACTGCTCAATCTCCACGCATCAAGGTGGAGTGTTGACAGGTTCAGGTGGAGAACCCTGCCCTGCTCCTGCAACAGAAGATCCTGCTGAAGGGGGCAGCGTATGCTCAACAGCTCATGAATCCAAATACTCCGAGCCCAGTAGAGACCAAACGGATGATTTTGGCCCAGTGTTTCCTGATCATCTTGAGTAATCTGGGCAGGAGTGATATGGGTGGAAAGGCGTACAGGATGCCTAAGCTCCATTCGAGACGAAAAGCTTCTCCAAGCGAGAGCTGCCTTAGAAACTCCAGCGCGCAAAACTGCTGACATTGCACGTTTTCGGTGGTGGCCAACAGATGTAACCAAGGATCTCCCCACTGCTGAAGGTGACCTTGCATCACCTCCGGATGGAGACATCATTTGTGATCCGCTTGACATCTGCAGTTGAGTTTGTCCACCCTGATGTTTAGGGAGCCTGCCAGGTGTTGAACCACCAAGGATATACACCAATGTTCCAGCCATGCCCAGAGATGAAAGGCCGCTTGACAAACCCTGCCCCGTTTGTTGCAGTACCACATGGTGGAGGTGTTGTCCATGAACACCTGCACTAGCCTTCCCTTGATGAAGGGTAGACAGTTGGATCACTCAGAACTCCAATAGATTGATGTGGAGTTCGGATTGCGTCAGAGACCAAAGGTCTCCTTTCTCCACCGCTCCAAAATGGCCACCCTATCCAAGGAGAGACCCATCTGTCACTACTGTCAGATCTGGTTGGGAAAGGAAGAGGGGGATCTGTCGCTGACTCAATTACAGTTCAATAATCACCACTCCAGATCTTCTGTAGTATTCTATAAGATCTGGACCATGTCAGAGAGATTCCCTGATGCTGCGCCCACTGGAACTTCAAGTCCCATTGCAGAGCCTGCATATGCCAGAGGACGTGTCACAAGAAGGATGCAAGAGGCCATGAGGCCCAGAAGCCTCAGAGTCAGTCTCACTGAAACCCAGGATCAATATCATAGCCTCAATATCCTGAACTCGCCGTTTGTGAGGATAAGCCCAAAACATCACTGTGTCCAGAACAGCTCAGATGAAAAGGAGAATCTGAGAGTCAGGTGTTACTTTGGCACAATAATAGTGAACCCTTAGCAAGTGCAGGAGGTCCGCCATACTCTGGAGGTGGGAGACGACTGCCTGAAGCGAGCCCGCCTTCACGGGCCAGACGTTGAAATGGAGGAGACTTGCACCCCTGACCTCTACAGATGAGCTGCGACCATCGTCATTATCTTAGTGAACACCCGAGGTGTGCTGGTACAGTCAAAAAAGAGCACAGCAGATTGAAAGTGTTCTTGGTCCAACGTGACCTGCAGGTAACGCCTGTGGGTAGGCCGGACGGGAATGTGAAAGTATGCGCCCTGCAAGTTCAACACTAACATCCACTCTCCCGGGATCAGGGCAGACAGAACTTGAGCAAGCATCTGCATTTTGAATGTCTTCTTTTTCAAGGAGAAATTAAGAGGACGCAGGTCTAGGATGAGGCAAAGCCCTCCATCCATCTTGGGCACCAGAAAGTAGCTGAAATAACAGCCATAACCTACTTCTGATGTCAGCACCCTCTTTATGGCTCTCTTGGACAAGAAAACCGTAACTCCCTGGCACAGCAAGGAAAGCCGGTCGCAAGTAGGTAGCATGAGTGGGTGGTCATGAAGGGGAGGGATAGCCCCTTCGGACAATCTGGAGAACCTATTAGTCGTATCTTACTGACCTCCAGTGGTGCACATGATGGCATATCCTGCCTGCCACTGGATGCCCATGATGGGCGTAGGGCAAACTAAGGAGGAATGGAGGTTACGGCTGCCGGGGGGTGATGGACTAGCCAGACCTCCGGCTGCCCTACCCAAGGGGTCAGTGGGTACTGTGTCATCAACCGCGCGGAGGCTGGGAAGCTTGTGTTCAGTGGTGGATGGGCCAACAGAGAAGTAGCTAAAAGCTCTATCCGTTGCCACGAAAGTGGCGAAAGGCTGACTGAGGTCGGCAAGTGGCCACAGAAAGGCTCATGGTCCTAACTGTAGCTCTGCTATCCTTGCAGCGTTCCAGCGATGAGTCCACCTTGTCTCCAAAGAGACTGAAGCCATCAAAGGGCTTATCCTTAAGCAAAGCTTGGACATCCCCTGAAAAGCTAGTCGTTCTCAGTCAGGCTTGGTGCTGTAAGATCACTGACTAAGAAACTGCTCTGCCTAGCAAGTTGGTTGTGTCTAGCCCACACTGGATTGTGAACCGAGTTGCGTCTCTCTTGTCAGCATTAGCTTGGAGAATATGGCCCGGGCTTCCTCCAGGGCCATAGGCAGCACCTGCACAACTAAATCCCATGGTGAACGGAAGTAACAGCCAAAAAGGCATGCAGTGTTTCCTGAACTCAGTGCAAGGAAGGTATCCAGACTTTTGGATAAGCTATCCAGTAGGGTGGTAGGGAAGGTGCCAGGATTTACTCGGAAGTGGAGGCTTGGACCACCAAGCTCTCTGAGGTAGGCATTATATGAGGAAACTGGGGTCACATGTGGTGGGGATGACGGTGGGCAATGTCCTGTTTACAGGAGCCCCTGTGCATGGCTTGAACCAGGCCCTAAGCAGGACCTCCATGAGGGCTTAATTAAATGGGAAAAGCGGTTCTGAGGGGATAACTCCCGGCTGAAGCACCTCCGTCAAGACATTAGTCTTGACTGCCATTGAAGGCAGGCTAAGGTCCAGGACCTCCTGACCACCATAGCAAATGAGGCTACCTGCTCTGTAGCCATGGTAGGAGGATAGACCACACCAGTATCTGGGGAGGTGTTTAGTCCACGGGCATCCACCAAAGTCTCACACCAGCCCATATTGGGGTCTAGGAGCAGGTATTCATCAGTGACCGATGACACCTAGCCATCTTCCCCAAGTCCTAGCCCATAAGAATAGGGCCCTGGCTCAGACAGGGGATGGTAGTAGTCACCGTCAGGCGATACCCCTCAGGCTTTGTGTTAGAGGTGGGGATAAGTAGGGATGGCGTCCGCAGGAGAACCTGGAGGTGGCTCGACAGGCGCCAGTCCCGATCCTTCCATGGATCCAAGGGTTCAGACTAGTGCAAAGGACGGACTCATCAGTAGGGACTCCTCCCGAACCCTCAAGGCCCATAGGCGCTCCAGCAGAGAAGAGCCGCCTAAATGTGAAGTGCATGGCCTCACAAAATACCCCGGAATTGGACAAGGGTTATTACGGCTCCTGGAAACTCAGGGAGGTGCAGAGACGGCCCAGGCGCAGGCTTAACTGTGGAGCCAGAACTCGAGTGACAACGCTCCCTCGTCTCGTTTGCTGACTTTGCCGAATGGGGTGAAATTGAGGACCTCTTCGATTTCTAACTCTTCTTCTTGTGGGACTTATTGGGTTGGAATAACTCCAACTGCGACGAAGAGCAAAGAATCTACAACCGATACCGGGACTTTCCTCTTGACCAGCATCAAGTCATTCATAGCATCGCAGTTCTTGGAATCGTGGTCACACTCAAGACCCCAAAGGCAGACGATGTGCAGGTCTGCCATCAATAGTTGTCTGTGGCAGGTGCTGCAGGGCTTGAATCCAGCCTTCCTCGTTGAACCCTGCCACACCAGGAGACTAGTCTCAAAAAACTTCAACAAAAAGTCAAAAAAGAGAGTCAAAAAGTGACTGGGGTTATCTCTCTGCGGATCTTCACTAGCTGGCGTGGAAAGAAATGAACTGACGCCAGTGCACTAGGGTGGCGACTACATATGCACCAAGCATGTCACTTCCTGCGCAGACGCCGCCACGCAGGGCCGAATGTGGCCACCTACCGCCGCACTGGGTACTGCTCACAAAAAATGTCCGGATCCAGTCCGACGCCAGGGGATAATTCTGAGATAAGGAATCTACAGCTAGAAGTCTCTATCAGATATGATTTTAATGCAACTTCTACCCAAATAGTGCCCAAGAGAAAATTGGTCTCCATTTGCCTCTTAAACTGCATTTCTGGATCCATAACATGCGTTCTTGATCAAGAATTAAATTAAAGGATTTCGTGCATCCTGACCTTTCTGGTAAACTATGGAACTCAAAGGATTAATGTTGAAAATTAGTATAGTAAAATATGAAGTAATTTAAGTAGTGGATTTGTTATTCAGTTATTTGGGTAGAAAAGGGTAGGTGGCGGGATAGTGAAGGGAAAGAGGTTTGTATTTATATAGTGCTTGCTACCCCTGATGGGGTTTTGAAGCGCAAGTAGCACGCTACTCTGGAACCCATCAGGATTGGTGTTGAAGTAGTATGGTGTAGTATGGTGAAACATGAAAGTAATTTTAGTGGTGGATATGTTAGTCAGTTATTTGGATTGAGAAGGGTTGGGGAGGGGTAGAAAAAAGGGAAGAGTTTAGAAAGGTTTGTTTTGGGGTATCAATATAGTAAAAGAGGTGTAAGATGATGCAAGGAGGGGTAGAGTAGGAGAGAGTCTAGAAAGGGTTATTTTGGGGATCATAGTAGTGGTATGGGGTTTGGGGTTAAATTAGAGAGTGGATGTAGAGGAAATATTGAGAGAAGTATAGGCTGGGAAATAGAAATAGGGAAGTGCATTGGAAATGCTAAATTAGTAGAAAGTGATAAATATATAGATCCATAAGTACATTGAAAGTGTATAGTGGCATAATGGAGGCATGTATATTGGGCACCATTTCTGGCCCTGGTCCTGACCAGTCACAAACAGGCTCAAACAGGCAACTGCCCTTGTCCTCTCCGCCCTTAACAGGCTCAAACAGGCAACTGCCCTTGTCCTCTCCGCCCTTAGCAGGCTCAAACAGGCAACTGCCCTTGTCCTCTCCGCCCCTAGCCTCGACGCCTGAGCTGAGACGCCGTAAGCCTGGCCTTTTATAGCCCTAGTAATCAGGTGACCCCGTCAGCCAGTGGTAACCCTAGCCCTAACACTATACAATCACAACACTAGCCCTAAAAATCTAGAACCAATAGGAGACCATGACCTTTCATCCAATCTTAGCCCTAGTCCAAGCACCCAATCAGTTCAAAAACCCTAATCTCTACGTACAATAGAGGCCCTAGCCCTACCAGTAGTCCCACCCAAAGTCCAAGCAACCAATGGCACACAAAGCCCTTGTTCCTACTTCCAATAGAAAGCCTAACCCTACTCTTAGTCCCACAACCAGTCCAGCAACCAATCACACCAGAAGCCCTAATCGCTACTTCCAATTAAAAGTCTAACCCTAGACCATGTAAGGTCCCAGCGACCTCACACAAGGTTTGCTGGCCAGGGAGTTGGAAGCTGCTTATCCTGTTCAGAATCTCCTAGGAGACAGACAGGCTCAATCTACACTTCGGACTTCTGCAGGTAAAGGCCTCACTAACTTGAAATCTATCAATACTGTTTGAATAAAACTTTACTCCCGCTACTGGCCAAAAAACTATGTGCACAGTCCCTAGTAAACACAGTTTAAACAGCTCACAGAAGCACCCTCTGATATAGAATATCCCTGTTGCTGGGGGGGGGGAGGCAGGGGGGCTGGTTTAACTGGCTTGTGAACACAAAATGGTGGCAGGGGGTGCACTGTTTTAACATACAGGTCTTAGCACAGAGGAAAGGAAAAATTTGGAGGGGAAACTGAGTCATCAGCAATGAGTGTAACAACCACAGGCAAAGACAGAAATCACAGAAAGGGAAAATCGTTTTTTAAAAAACTTTCTGCTCTCATCCTCATAGCACATTAACAACAATTGATGATATGCTACCCAATAACACCTTAACATCAACCTTAATCAATAGATGGTACAGGAAGTCCTTCCAAAAATCTAGAGACCCCATCGAGAAGACACATAAATTCAAAATTAAGAATCTAATTGATGTTTATTCCCCTAACTTCATAATGTGGTGGAGACTAGAATGTACTAAAATAATGATTTCACCTCAAATCAATTTCATCATGAGTAAATTCCCCTTACACTTATCTACTAATTTCTACAAAAACGCAGACAAGCTCGTCTGATTTCATTAGAAAAAAATCAGGGTGAGTAGTTTGTTTATGAAACTTGAATTACCAAATAGCATGTCTAGTTAGACAATCCACAGAGTGGACAGTGTATCGCTAACCCCAAATAAAGACTAACCACTGAAAACCCTATCACATCTACAGCCACTCTAACAATGAAGCACATCAAAGTCTTGCACTCCCGGACTATTAGAGAATATTATAAGAGACTTCACCAATGCTAAAAAAAAAACCATGATAAATGACACCAATAAAATATGAGGATGCTCACTAGCCACACTATACGGTAACCTGTAGTTCAAAACAGATGGAAAGGTGATTTACTGGAAAGAATTAGTTGAAAAGAAATTAACTACATAAAAAGATCTTGCTACCCAGAAAATCACAACTCTCTTTGGCGGTGCTAAAGCAAAAATAGAACCTATCTAACATGTATTTGTTTAGGTTCTTTAAGCTCCTGGTAAGCTAATGAAACCACATACACCTGATCTAGACTCCTTATTGAGCAAACTACCCATGCAGGGAAAACTTTACCGGAAACATTTAATAATAACCGATAGGAGTAAGCCAAATAAAAATACTTAAATACACATGAAAAGGCACTTGTTTGAAGCTGAAAATCAGACCCTTGCTAATCAAACGTGGTCTGAAATATGGAAATTTCCCACCAAATCCATAATCCAACTCCTATTTGCTCAGTGCAAATTCTGGACAAACAGATAGTTCCATCTGGACAGCCATCCAAGTATTTAAAACAGGACTACTAAAATAAAATGTATGTTGGACTTGCCTATGAAATTTCGGGTGAAAGAGAACACATTCTCTATTACCGCAAACACATAAGACCCTTCTTGGAGGCAATCAAATGAACTGTAAACTAAATATTTCAAATAAATATATTATTCAATAGTAATCATGTAGCCTTAGGGCCATGAACTCTCAACCTATCCCAGACATTAGAGGAGCAGACCTCCTCCTCCTAAACTTACTACCAACTCTTAGAACTGAAAACTATTCTATATGCATGGAAGTTCTCCAAAACCCTTTCCTATTATACCTTCTGTGCCAGGATCTTCTTCAGAAGCAGTGCTATTGTATACAATAATGCATTAAAAGGTAACTCCCCAAATGTCTCTTGACCAAACTGGATTTACAGCCACAAAAATCCAAGCCCCCATGACCTTGTCAACTTACAACACCTACCTAGATTTATGCTCACCTACTGCAAGGGACACTCGTACTTTGATGCTCAAGCACCCCCACTTACTCTGTATCACACATCTTGATTTAAAAAACTGACCAAGCACAACCAGGAATTTGACAATTGCACACAAAATGTTTGTCTCTCCCATTTTAAATCCCGAACAACACACATCAATAAGGGGGTCCCCTCAGGGCTTATGTTTGAGCCCAACTCTTTTAAATGTTTATGTGGCTCCCTCGGCCCAGATTTTTAGAGCTTGTGGAGTGGAGATAGTGTCATACGCGGACAACAACCATTCCTTGTCTCCTTTGGTTCTGATCTTGACAAAGTGAAAACTCAATCCGCGCACTGTATGTCCGAAATTTCCAACTGGATGGCCAACAGTCGCCTCCAACTTGACAGTGAAATAACTGAGATTGTGCTTTTTGACAAAGCACAAGAGCTATGGTTAGCAGACTGTTGCCCCCCCCGATCTTGGGGGGTGCAACAGTCTGCTAACCCAGGGGCCCAGCCCCCTCCGCTAAGCAGGTGGTGATGGGTCTGGGAGTAAAGACTGACCACACTTGTCCATGAGGGATCAAGTTACCTCCACTTGTGACATGTGCTTTGCTAGATCCGCAAGTGAGGACGTGTATGAAGACACAAAACACACAAGATGATGGACAGAATGTTGCACAATGGCAAAACATTCACCCCATACAAAAGGGGATAATGGACGGAGCGTTTGAACAAATCAAACACTCACCCCCAGTCAACTGATCTGGGTTTAATCCATCACCATTCTTTAGTTCACTCAGCCACCCCAGTTCAGACATGTCTATATGCAAATCAGTCTGACCCTGTGCCTCATGGGAACAGTCCAGCCCGAACTGCCAAGCCATGTCTTCCCTGGACCGGAAACAAGCATCCTGGGACCGGTTTCGGATTCATAATCCTCATCAGCCAGGCTATCTTGAATCCAGTGGCCAAGTGAACAAGGGACTCATATCTGAGCATACCCTACCACACTTAGGGCGAACAAAGCGATACAAAAGGGGATGATGGACGGAGCGTTTGAACAAATCAAACACTCACCCCCAGTCATTGATCTGGGTTTAATCCATCACCATTCTTTAGTTCACTCAGCCACCCCAGTTGTTCAGACATGGCTATATGCAAATCAGTCTGACCCTGTGCCTCATGGGAACAGTCCAGCCCGAACTGCCAAGCCATGTCTTCCCTGGACCGGAAACAAGCATCCTGGGACCGGTTTCAGATTCATAATCCTCATCAGCCAGGCTATCTTGAATCCAGTGGCCAAGTGAACAAGGGACTCACGTCTGAGCATACCCTGCCACACTTAGGGCGAACAAAGCGATACAAAAAGGGGATGATGGACGGAGCGTTTGAACAAATCAAACACTCACCCCCAGTCAACTGATCTGGGTTTAATCCATCACCATTCTTTAGTTCACTCAGCCACCCCAGTTCAGACATGGCTATAGGCAAATCAGTCTGACCCTGTGCCTCATGGGAACAGTCCAGCCCGAAGTGCCAAGCCATGTCTTCCCTTGACCGGAAACAAGCATCCTGGGACAGGTTTCGGATTCATAATCCTCATCAGCCAGGCTATCTTGAATCCAGTGGCCAAGTAAACAAGGGACTCACGTCTGAGCACACCCTGCCACACTTAGGGCGAACAAAGCGATACAAAAGGGGATGATGGACGGAGCGTTTGAACAAATCAAACACTCACCCCCAGTCAACTGATCTGGGTTTAATCCATCACCATTCATTAGTTCACTCAGCCACCCCAGTTCAGGCATGGCTATATGCAAATCAGTCTTGACCCTGTGCCTCATGGGAACAGTCCAGACCGAACTGCCAAGCCATGTCTTCCCTGGACCGGAATCAAGCATCCCAGGACCGGTTTGTGGCTATCAGCCTTCATCAGCCAGGATAGCTTGACTCCAGTGGCGCAGTGAGCACGGGACCCACGTCTGGGCATACCCTTCCCACATAGGGTGAACAGCAAAACACACAAGATGATGGACGGAATGTTGCACAATGGCAAAACATTCACCCCCAGTCACAGATCTGGGTTTAATCCATCGTTATTTTGCTCACCAAGTCACGCCAGTTCAGACATGGCCGTGTTCTCCATGCCACTGGAATCAAGCTATCCTGGCTGAAGAGGAGTGAAACCCCGAAACCAGTCCTAGGATGCTTGTTTACAGTCCAGGGACGACCTGACTTGGCAGTTCGGGCTGGACTGTTCCCATGAGGCACAGGGTCAAGGCTGATTTGCATATGGCTGGGTCCAAACTGGAATGGCATGGTGAGCAAAAAACTATGGATTTAGGCCCAGATCTCTGTACTGGGGTGAATGTATGACATTGTTCTGCATTCTGTCCATCAACTGTTGTTTTTGTGTATGAAGACACAGGCACATTTCTGACTAAGGTGACAGCTGTGAATTTCAGACGTCTCCACCTAACGAAATAAAGACTTTGCAGTGAGCGTTTGCCCCACATTGGCCATTTGCCAAACTATTTTTGTGTTGCTGTCTAGTATGACTTTGGAACTTAAGAATAGGTTCCTAATTTGTCAGGGTCATCAGTACACATATGAACTTGCGCCCTGAAGATGGTCTTACAGATACCTTCACTGTAAAGACCGAACCGTCGACAATTTGAACCATTTTCTTTGTGATTAGTTTTCCAGGAAATGTTCAATGTATAGTCAATTATGCTGTTCCTGTTATTAGATATGTGAAACGGGTTATGGCCAAAGTATTCATGATAGAAAGATCCATATGAAAAAAAGTTAATTTCAGTTACTTTTGCCACAATGCGAATTGTAGTTTGTACCCTTTTGTATAACATAACTTTTAAAATAAATTTTGACATTTTGAAGAAAACACCCATGCTGAATTGTGTTCCTTAGTGAATGTCACCCAAACTATGGCAAACTACTATTGGTATCTGCCAGTAACAACCTAATGGCCAAACTGCAGGGTGTGCTCAGCTTATCTGCAATCTTCCTGCATGGACACCTTCTGCCTCCATATTAAAGAAACTGCATTGGCTGCCCATCAGGAAACGCAGTGTCTTCAAGCTATGCCGTCTGATGCACAAATCCTTCTACAAGTCCTCTCCTGTTCTCCGCTACTCCAGACTCAGTCACTATCAGCTTAAGGTCCTCCAATAAAGCCCTTTTGTAGACCTCTTTCATCTTCTTGGCCAGATATGGTGGCAGGTCTATTTCGTACCTAGCCCCCTATCATTGGAATAAGCTGCCCTCCCCATATCCACACCTGCCTGACTTCCAGAACGTCAAGAAGTTGTTAAAAAACAGCTGTTCTGAATTTTCCTCAGCTTTGACCTAAATCAATCAAGTAGCTTATAAAGCGAGCCTACTCACCCATAAGGGTCTCAAGGACTTGAGGGGGGGGTGGCTGCAGATCTGTCAAAAGGCACTGTGGTTCAGTCGAATTGCCAGGTCTTGAGGTTCTTCCTGAATGGGGGCAGTGACGGTGATTGCCTTAGGGAGAGAGGGAGAGTATTCCAGGTCTTTGCAGCAAGGAAGGAGAAGGATCTTCCCCCGGCCGTGGTTGTGCGGGTACGTGGGATGGCGACTAGGGCCAGTTGAGCGCAGCAGAGGTCTCTGGTGGGTGCGTGGAATGAGAGGCGGTGGTTTAAGTATACAGGTCCCGTGTCGTGTAGGGCTTTGTAGGCGTGTGTGAGGAGTTTAAAGGTGATCCTTTTGTTGACTGGGAGCCAGTGGAGGTCTCTCAGGTGGGTGGTGATGTGGGTGCGGTGGGGAATGTTGAGGATGAGTCTGCCGGAGGCATTTTGGATGCTTTGCAGTTTCTTGAGGAGTTTCTGGGTGATGCCGGCATGGAGTGTGTTGCCATAATGGAGTCTGCTGCTGATGAGTGCGTGGGTGACCGTCTATGTGGACTCAGTAGGGATCTACTCGATGATCTTTCAGAGCAGGCATATCATGTGGAAGCAAGATGATTAGACGGCATTGATCTGGTAGTTCATGGTGAGCGAGGAGTCCAAGATGATGCAGAGATTTCTTGCGTGGTTTGTGGGTGTGGGCGGAGGTTTAATATTTGAAGATTTCCAGACCACAAGGAGTCCTTCCAAGCAGAGGGGGTGGAGACCAAGATGAGGACTTCGGTCTTCTCTGAGTTTACTTGAGGCAGCAGTCCTTCATCCAGGTGGCGACAGCCTTCATCCTGTTGTGGCGCTGAGATGCTCCCTCGGGAGTGAGTCGTGCGCTATACCAAGTGAATAAATATATAAATAGGATTCTTCTCACACCTCCCTTATGGTCCAACTATCTTGAATATAGGGATTTTGAATATAGGGAATTGTAGAGTGCCCAGCTACTACAGTGTCCAGTCGCTAAGCCTACAGCAGATGAGAGCAGAGGAGTTATCTTAGTCTTTGAATATGTGAGTTTTCAGTTGTTTACGGAAGGTCTCAGTGTGAGAGATGCAACTAAGAGCCACAGGGAGTTCATTCCAATATTTGGCTGCTAGTACTGAGCAGACCAAACTGCCCCATTTCTTTCCTCTGGTAAAAGCAATACTTAGCAGATGAGCTCATTGAGACCTCAAGGATCTTTAACAACAGTAAGGAGTCTGTCTGTCCTGTAAGTATTTGGGGCCAGTCTTGTAGAACGCTGCGTGTGCCACAATCTGTACCTTACACTTCCCTCCTGTCAACTGTCTCTATTTTTCTATATGCACCACATAGTTATGAACCATTGGCTCACTAACCCAAAATGTAGTTATTCACATCTGAAACTATCGGAAATTAATTGAATTCACCCAACAATTAATTATCCTAGTCTTTTAATATATATGACCTCTTACTGTGGCCAGGAATAACGTACAATAACACTACAACTTTTCAAACGCATTCGTTTACCATAAGCTTATCACTTGTGAAAACCTGGCAGGATACTTCCATGATGCAATCCAGTATCACTGGATTTTAGTAACAAGGTGGTCCACATTAAGCTAAATTAGCAGAGCAGTAGAAAAGTGCTTAGAGCCAATTACTGTATATTGTGTTTCCATTGCATTCTGAACAAGGGTTATAGCAATGTTAGTGTCAAGAGACTATGTAATGGTCTGTGATGCTCTGAAAACGTTTCATTAATCCACAGCCATAAAACTCCAAGGCTGTCCTAACCCACTTTACGTTTTGTAAGTTAATAACGTTCACTTTTCCAGACTGCGAGGCTCCACTTGTAGAACAGAAAAAAAGTAAGAGAATGTTGTAATAAGTGTCAGTAATGACATGCACAATAGTCACTCTTCAGAAAACATACCTGCAACCCTCAGCAAATTTGCGAGAGTCAAGAGCTTGGTAGACTGTTTGTAGTTCGCTGGGCACTGAGCAATGCACTTCTTAATCAGACTTAGACGATCAGTACACAACCTCACTGTTGAAATAAATAAATGCACATAATATGTTAAAGAGAATAATTTTGACTGGAATACAAGATATTGGTCCTAAAATGTAGGCACCATGATGAGCATCAAGTAAGTATGATTACAGTCATGGATAATAGTTGGCAATCTATGATGTAAAGCAGCAGGAGCAACAGCAGCATACAATTAGCTCAAAGTAACTTACTTGTAGAACTCACACTCTAATGTAGCTATCTACAGTTGAGTTGCACCCTAGAAATACTTTTAAATATCACAGTAGACCATCCCCGCAACAGAATTCTATAATGGCGATTCCCTCATTTGCAAGGGGCATTCCTCTGCAGTACATGGAATCCCAACTTCCCACAGCTCAAGTAACATTATGACCTGTGCCACAGCAATTGCTATACCCCAGAGGATCACAGACTTTATAGCCACTCACACCCATGGTGGTCTACCATACAAATATCACCATAGAGATAGATAGATAGATAAACCTTTATTTGCACAATTAATTAGAATCACTGCGGTTAAAAATCTCAAAGCAGAGAAAGAATACATGATTATGTAAAACTTTAAGAATATAAAGTATTATAAAAGACATAAAAAAGATCCAAAGTAATGGGCTGGTGTTTTTTCAGCAATCTAAAGACTCCCTTTTATCCCCCTTCAACCGCTGCTCATTAGCCAGATAAGGTCCGGATTGGTTGACAGGCTTTCCCAACTCTGGCAAATGAATCATTATAAGAGTGTATGGTTCAGCGTGGAGCAGGATCCCGGGCCTGGGGGGACTCAAGTAGTGTGGCTACAAATTTCATAAAGTTTACAAAACGGGCAGCTAACTGGGCTGAATCTTGTCTTAAGCAGGCTTCTACGGCGCCTCGACAGGGCCTGGCATTGAAAATACGCCATACCGGCTGAAGCCAATACTTCCTTAATGGGAGCAATTTGTCACAAATGTAAAGTGCATGTGTCAATGATTCCTCTCCCTTTGCACAGAGGCAACATTGTCTGTCAGAGTCATCCAAGTTCCTGCGTCGTCCATTCCAGTATGATTTCAAAGGAAGTAATCTGAATGACAATCCCATTAGCTGACGTTTCATGCTCAAGTCAAGGGCTAAGGAGAGATTTGGTGGAAGGGTCCCTGGCTCGTACAATGTTAAGACCATCCTTCCATATTCATATTTAGTCACGGTTTGTACTTCATATTCTGATCATATTAGCTTTGCTTGTTTAATCAACAGTTTGACAACCAAGGGCACTAGCAGGCCGCTTGACGAAATATCACTTGCCTCCAGTGCCTCTAGTGGGTAATTTAAATACTTGTGCCAGTTTTTTGCCGGATTGATGACCAACCCCCAAATTGTAAGTGCAATTGTAATTGCATTAATATAGGCATCAAAGCACTTTTATGGGGTTTTTTGTAACCAAATAAAAATTCCACTATCTGACTGACCCTGTTGGTTACTACATATATAAAATTGATATCAACATTAAAGTGTCATGGCCAAATCATTCTGCTCATTTGTTTTCTGTTTCACTAGTCAAAGAGGAGACAATTTAAAACCAACTCAGTCCTTGAAGGAGGAAATGGAGGACATGGCTGATTATGTTATAGCTGTAAAGGATTGGATTGGATGTGTATTTGTAAAGCGCGAATTGCTGCCCGGAGGCGTCCAAGCGCTAAGAATACCGTAAGCCCAAGCTGTGGCCTCATGGGGAGAAGGAGGAGTTGGTTAGATTGGGTGAAATAAAAAGGTTTTCAACTGTTTGCGGAAGGCTAGAAGGTTAGGGTTAGCTCTAAGATGCAGCGGCAGGGCGTTCCAGGCCCTGGCCGCGTTATATGAGAAAAACCTGCCTCCGGATCTGGATCTCTTTATTCTGGGGGCTGCTGCCAGGAAGGTCTGACTCGAGCGTAGACTTCTATTGGGCGTGTAGTGGGTTATTAGGTCTTGAGTGATTCTGGGGCCAGTGTTCCAGAAGGCCTGATGAGCTATGCACATGGCCTTGAACATAACTCTCTGACGCACTGGTAGCCAGTGGAGGGTTATCAGTCCGGCCCTGGCTGACTGTCTGCGGGGAATGTCGAGTAAGATGCGGGCTGCGCAGTTCTGGGCTATCTGAAGCCTTCTCAGAGTGTATTCCGGGGCCCCGAGGTAAAGTACATTATTAAAATCAAGGCGTGACTGGATTAGACCTTGGACAGCTGCTTGTCTGGCCTCCATGGGGAGGAGAGGAAGGATTCTCCTCAGCATCCTCATGATGCCGAAGCATGTTGCTGAGAGTTTTGTGGCTTGCGTGCTGAAGGACAGAGATCTGTCGAGCCAGACTCCGAGACTCTTGATGCTGTTTTTTGGGGTAGGTGGGGGGCCCAAACTAGGTGGCCACAGGGAGGCAGGGACACTAAGGTCTGGGGGGCCTAAAAGCATCAGCTCGGTTTTGTCCCCGTTCAATTTTAAGGATGAAAGGGACATCCAGGTTTTCACTTCCTCTAGGCACTCTCTGAGCCCGCCCCGTGCCGATGGATTGGCAACCTGCGTCAGGGAGACCACTAGCTGCGTGTCGTCCGCATAGGAGATGATCTTAATCCCAAAAGGGCGGACGACATCCGCCAGTGGTCTCATGTACAGGTTAAAGAGTGCAGGGCTCAGAGAGGATCCCTGGGGGACTCCGCATTTCAGAGGTCTGGTAGTGGAGACAGACTCACCGTCGAACAAGCGGAAAGACCTGTCCTCTAAGAAGGACTGGAACCAGGACCAGGCTTTGTCCTTAATCCCGACCTGGGACATACGGTACAGCAGGGTGTTATGGCTGACCGTATCAAAGGCCGCGCTGAGATCAAAGAGGATCACTGCCACTGATCCTCCCTGATCCAGAATTTGTCTGGCTTCCTCGGTGACCATGAGGAGGGCGGTCTCTGTCCCATGTTTCGGTCTAAAGCCTGTTTGGGTTGGGTCCAGTAGATGGTGAACTTCTAGGAAGTTTATTAGTTGTTGGTTTATGTGTTTCTCCAGGATCTTGCTTATCCATGGGAGCAGTGATATGGGGCGATAATTGCTCAGGTCAGTGGGGTCCAGGTTGGGCTTTTTCAACAGGGCTCTGACCATGGCCTGCTTCCATGCTGTCGGGACCGTGCCGGAGGAGATGGAGGCATTTAAGACCTCCCTTATGATGGGGAGGGTCGTGTGTGCGGCTGCCAATATTATATCTGGCGGTGCTGGGTCATTCGGGGAGCCGGATTTTACTTTCCGTGCTAAGGGTTCGAGGGAAGCTAGGTCCAGGAGGGGGAAATGGCTTAGCGTGGGTAGGTGTGGGTTGGAGGGGGAAGCTGTGGAGAGAGGAGGAGGGACTGAGGGAGTGGAGTTTTCCGGGTAAAAAACAGAGTAGATGGAGCTAATTTTCTGGTGAAAGTATTCAGCGACATTATTACAGTGGGTGGAGGTCTTATCCGCCTGCAAGCATGGCGATTGTTTGGATAATTGTTTGATGATCTGGAAAATTTCTTTAGGTTTGGATTTGGCAAGCAGAATTTTCTCAGAGAAGTATGTGGCCTGGGCTGCTTTTATCAGTGATTTATATTCACTGATAGTTTCACGATACAGGTTTTTTTTATCTGCGGAGTAATCAGAGCGCCAATGCCTTTCTGATTTCCTGCAGAGGCGCTTCTTGTCTCTAAGAACATCTGTGTACCATGGGGCCGTTTTGTGTGAGCGTTTAAGCGTAGTTTCCTTTTTGGGGAGAACGATGTCTAGCGAGTCAGTGATCCAGTCGGCGTATGCCTGATTTGCTATGCCGGATTTGTCTTCAATCAGAGGTGGATTCTCCGCGAGTTTACTAATCCACTTGTCGACTGCTAGGCGAGACCAAGCTCTCATGAATCTCGTAGTGGGTAGAGGTTCGGGGGGTTTTGGCGCGGACCAAGTCATGGGAATAAGGAAGTGATCCTTCAAGGGCAAGGGAATAGGAGAGCTGGTTAGAAGGTCAAGACAGTTGCTAAAATCCGGGTCCAGCAGATGACCCTTTACATGGGTGGAGGATATGACTCGTTGAGTGAGTTGTAAAGCTGCTAGATCATCCGTCAAGGTAGCAGCTGTGTGATCTGATGTTGAGTCGAAATGAAAATTAAAATCTCCAAGCAGGATGAAGTTGGACGTGGCATATAAGCGTTCAGCCACGCTTGAAGGGAGACTGACGTGGAACTGCTTTGGGGGGCCAGGGGGGCGATAGATAAGGGAGCCAGAAAGGCACCTGTTAGGTGAAAGTTCAATATTAAAAGTGAGGCTTTCACAGTCCAGAATGGTTTCAGGGACTATTCGACAGTGAAATTGTTGTTTGTGGATTATCGCCAGGCCTCCTCCTCTACCTTCCGGTCGATCTTGCCGAGAGATTTGAAAACCTGGTGGGAGGGCGTCTATGACCGCTGGCTCCGCGTCGGGGGATAGCCAGGTTTCTGTTAAGAATAGTATATCTGGTGTATGCTCTTCGATTAGAAGCGCAATTTCCTCTTTATGTTTTGGGAGGGAGCGGCAATTCAGTAAGAGCATGCGGAAGTCATGTAGCAGTTCAGTCGAAACTTTCGGTTTAAGACGAGAATGGCATTTGGGACAGACAGGTGGCAGAGTGTCTGCTTGGTAACTGTGCTGACATAGCCTGTTAGTGGTGGCCTTGAGGCTGTGGAGGGTGTCTGCACTATAGAAGATGGGGGCCGGGGACCGCGCTGCAGGGAGGCTGGCCCTAGGCCCGGACTCGGCGCGGACGAGCGCAGACGAGCTTGCCTTATGCGCGCCTTCGGCGCGCAATTGTCACGCCCGCTGCGCTTCCGGTGCATGCACATTATTATAGGGCGGGAAGGGGCATGGCCTCGAGGGGGGCGTGTCCCTCGACTTGGCGTGGCCGATGGCGCCTGACAAGCCTCCTGTGAGCTCTCCTTTCCAGCGCTGGAACCGCTGCTGGGGATGCTTCCAGGCAGGGGCTGGGCAGGTAAGGTGCAGTAGTTTTAAAAACACAATATCACAATTTTTAAAATAGATTAGTGCAAGAGAAACGCTAAAACTAGCTCCCGGCTGTGCCTCAGGAGGGTGGCGGAATTCTGGCGCGCTCGTAGATCAGCGTTCCAGATATACGATCAGAAAAGGGGCGTGGCCTCGAGGGGGGCGTGTCCCTCGACTCGGCGTGGCCGATGGCGCCTGACAAGCCTCCTGTGAGCTCTCCTTTCCAGCGCTGGAACCGCTGCTGGGGATGCTTCCAGGCAGGGGCTGGGCAGGTAAGGTGCAGTAGTTTTAAAAACACAATATCACAATTTTTAAAATAGATTAGTGCAAGAGAAACGCTAAAACTAGCTCCCGGCTGTGCCTCAGGAGGGTGGCGGAATTCTGGCGCGCTCGTAGATCAGCGTTCCAGATATACGGTCAGAAAAGGGGCGTGGCCTCGAGGGGGCGTGTCCCTCGACTCGGCGTGGCCGATGGCGCCTGACAAGCCTCCTGTGAGCTCTCCTTTCCAGCGCTGGAAACGCTGCTGGGGATGCTTCCAGGCAGGGGCTGGGCAGGTAAGGTGCAGTAGTTTTAAAAACACAATATCACAATTTTTAAAATAGATTAGTGCAAGAGAAACGCTAAAACTAGCTCCCGGCTGTGCCTCAGGAGGGTGGCGGAATTCTGGCGCGCTCGTAGATCAGCGTTCCAGATATACGGTCAGAAAAGGGGCGTGGCCTCGAGGGGGGCGTGTCCCTCGACTCGGCGTGGCCGATGGCGCCTGACAAGCCTCCTGTGAGCTCTCCTTTCCAGCGCTGGAACCGCTGCTGGGGATGCTTCCAGGCAGGGGCTGGGCAGGTAAGGTGCAGTAGTTTTAAAAACACAATATCACAATTTTTAAAATAGATTAGTGCAAGAGAAACGCTAAAACTAGCTCCCGGCTGTGCCTCAGGAGGGTGGCGGAATAAAGGAGGGACAACTCGCATTAAGTGTTCTTTGCTGCATTGAATATTCTCAAGTTTCGCAATATATGAATAAAGTGTGCATCAGTGATCAGTGTAGGAGATGTTGATCAGTGCGATCTCATACCCATGTTCTGGACACTGTGATTAGACAATGGGCCAGATGTACAGTTTGGAGGGTGGTCCCCCAGGTTAGCGGAATATTTGGTCTTTGCTCAACTGGCTGTGAATTAGCCTCCATATTGACAGGTTCTGTCCGCAAATTAGGAATCTCTGTAAATTTAGGGCTAGATGTATCAAAGGGATTTACCCATTCTGTGTGTATGGGAAAATGTGTTTGTACATATGGGCCTTAGTGCATCCGCTGGAGTGGCAAATGTATTGATGGTTCAGATGAATGTCAGGATCACGTTGTCTTTGTTTTGTTCACTCAACATTCTTTTTCTGTAACAAGTTCACTAAGCAGGAGTTTGTTTCCGAAAAATAAAAAGCACAATTAATACAGACTTTTAACCCTGCATGTAGTGGCCACTGTTTGTATTATCCTCCTGGGTCCACCATACGTTAGCATGATGGAGCTAGACAAAGAAAATCAGTGTCAGTAGCTGGGTATCACCACGTTAACCTGGCAGACCGGTGGTGGATGGGTCGCCAGGTCATTGGGTTGAAATGCCAGAGCCAGATGAGGGTCCCTCAACACTAAATAAGTAGGAGAACCTGCATCTTTGGAGGGGTAGAAAAAAAAAAATATAATATATATATATATATATATATATATATATATATATATATATATATATATATATATGTATGTATATATGTATGTATGTATCCAAAGATTATATATATTTTTTTTTTTACAAACCTATACTTATTTCTTTTATTAAGAAAACAGATCATAAAGCATACCGTGCAAATGAGCCACGGCAATTGTGGATTAACAATCACATATGCAGGTACCATACAATGCTCTATAACCCATAGTAACACCATTTCCCCCAAATCTTTTTAGTGTTTGTGGGAGCAACCTTGTGCAGTATAGACCCGTTCCTCCAGCTTTGCGCACCAGTCCATAGCTTTGCAAAACGCCACCACCTTGTGTGGGTTTGCGGAGTTCCAAAATCGGGCTACGTCTCTTTTGGCGACCAAACTCCCCAGTCCCATTAACATGGGTCACCCCTGCTGTCCCCCATATCTTGCATCAGACCAAGGAGAGTGTGGAGGAACAGGCGGAAATATCACTTATGAGGCTTTTTGGTTTTCCAGATGTTTACTTTATTAAAGATGAGGTACATAGATAATCTGAACAATAGGAATATATATATATATATATATATATATATATCCAGTCTCTATGTTATAATCATCTCTTCCAAGTCGCGCGGAATGGTTGTAACTCTTGTAACCAGGTATTTTCTCTTTGTTTCTCACTGTAGGGTTTTCTCTGGATGGTTGCCGCAAGTACCTTTAGGAGAATAGGAGAGCATGGTGGTAAGTAGAAGATGTGTCAGGCTACCCTCCCCCTTTCTTATGTTCTCCAAGGTATCTTCTATCCTTTTTTATTAATAGGTTAAGAAGTCTTCACTAGTCACTCCTGATAAACAAGACTCCACCTGTCCTATTTGGCCACTAGGGGGCAAAACATGGGGGCCTTCCCGACAGACTCTCAGTGGGAAGACAGGGCATGGCGGAGTTGCATGAACGTATAGAATTGGGACCGGTGCAGGTTGAAATCTGATTACAGGTCCTAAAAGGACCGCATGTGTGCTCCGTGCCAAATGTCCCCTAACCTAGAGATGTCTATAAGGTACCAGGGGGTAAACCCAACTAAGTTAACCACTTGGCCCAACCAATTCCACCTCCAAAGGGTGGTTTGGAGAATAATCCTGCTCGCCAAGCCTGTCCAGCGCAACGCTGATCTCTACAACAAGAACACAACTCTAGTAAGGTCAGGGAGGGCGGCGAGGCACAGTTGTTCCATAAATCCTATCTACTATGGTATCTCATCCCATAGACGCTTGTTCCACTTTGTAAGCAGGGTTGCCTCCATGAAACCAGTTATTCAGGGCCTACAGCTGAGAGGCTCAATAACACAAGAGCATGTCTGCCGCCGCAACACCCCTATCAAAGGTAGATTTCACACATTTCCCAAAGGCGATGCGCACGGCACTCATTCGGCCAAAGGAAAGAGCACACTCTGGTCTGTATCCTTGTAATCCACTGTTTGGGAAGCGGACATGGGAAATGTTGTAGTATGTATAAAAAGCATGACAGGGCCATCATCTTGAAGAGAGCCACTCTCCCCAGTATGTTAATGGACAGTCAGTTCCACCTCTCTCGGTCTCCTACAGACCAGTGGCGTCAAGTTATAAGACCAGTGAGTGTTGGGAGCAGGGAAATATAAATGCTCAGATATAGGAAGCTCAACCTATGGCACTTGAGTCTGCCATGCAGTCTCTGCCGGAGCTGGACCAGAGGGATTTGGAACAGTTGACAAGCAGGCCACAGGCCACCCATATTGTTCTAACATGTGGAGTAGTCTTGGACCCATAGTCTCTGGGTCGGAAACAAAGGGCAAGACATCATACACATGTAGAGCCATCTGATCGTCCATGACGTCCCCCGCCTGAATCCCTGGACCAGTGCATCGCACTGCACCCATGTCGCAACCGGCTCCATCGCCAAGGCAAAAAGGGGAGGCAATAGCAGGTACCCTTGTCTGATGCTACACAGTATTGGGAAGGCCTGTACTGATTTGGGGCATAAAGCCACACTTGGCTAAATTAATCAGCTTGTGGATGACTTTGAAGAGTCTCTTGGCCAGGACCTTGTAGTATAATTTGGGTTCTCTATTGATAAGGGAGATTGGGCAATAGGACATGCTGTTTTCGGGAGTTTGCCCAGTTTTGTGTAGAACCAATTTGGTTGCCACATTCGGCCCTTCTGGGAAGTGGCCAATTACCATGGACTCATTATAGAGGGTTAACAGTTGGGGAAGTAATGACCTGCAGAGTTTCTGGTAGTATTCAATCAGGAACTCATCCAGTCTGGCGTTTTGCCAGGGTTCATATCGGAAAGACCACTTCAAAAGAAACCTGTCATTGTAGTTCAGCTCTGTTCAGTACTAATGGGGTAGGCAAAGTTAAATCCGCTATCAATGGAGCTGAAAACTCTAGGGGTGCCCTCATGCGTTTCGAGTATGAGGTAACATGGTACTCCGCAGATGCAACTACCCAGGCCTCTGTGCCTCTTCCTCATTTCGGATCCACAAGGGTCAGAATCACAGTCTACACTGTGCTGTTTGTGGCTAGCCAATAAAAAAGTTTGCTCGATTTATTGCCTCACCCGTAGACCCTGCTCTGAGATGCGAGGCAGCAAGGCCATGCCTCGTCGAGGCTAAGTTGCCTCAGTGATGCCCTGTTAATCTCTACCTGGTGGTATTCGGTTTCTTCCTCTCCTAACCTCTCCTTTGCACGAGCAATGCAGGCCCCTAACTCCTCCACCTGATAGTGCTTTTGCCTGTCTTTTTCCTTAAGGTGTGTTCATGCCATTCCCTGCTTACATGATGTGCCTGCCGCCCATAGGGTCCCGTGTACTCAGGGCTGCCTTTTACCAATGCAGAGGATGCAGAGGAGCAGTCAGTATGGGCTCTTACAAGATCCTCTCCGTTTGATGTGGGCTCGAAGACGAGCCCTGTTCTTCTTGTGTTCCCTTTGAGTTGGTGGTTTCATAGGTTGGAGGGTGGGTTGGAGAGTTGTTGTGCAGGGGCCTCTTCGGGATTATCAATGAAGAAGAATATGCAGGTGTAAATGATAGTAAGCTAGTTCAGAAATAGGAATATATATTTGATGTTCAATGTCCTCAGTTTTTGTTTCACAGACTCAAACGATTTACAGGAGCCAAGTGTAGTCTGGGAACATAAGGATCTTGGAGGACTGGAATTGTGCTGCATCTTATTCTTTGGCTGTGGATGGGAGATGTGGTTTATGATTTTGGCAATGAAGGGACGAGGGGGTGTGCCTGGGGGTGGTTTCACTACCAGTGGTCTATGCGCCCTCTCGGCGATTAAGCAGATTGATGGTGGCCCTTCATAAATCCATGACAAGATCCATTGTTCCAAGAAATTTCCGGAGACACCCCTCTACACCTTCCAGAAAACTCACAAATCTCAAGTTGTTCGGTCTGGCCCAGTTTTCAACATCCTTTGTATGGTCCTCGGAAGTCTGGGGAGCTTTTGTAAGGAGGGCCACTTCAATCTTGAGGGCAGAAAGGGAATCCTCCAAGTCAGAGATGTGCCCCTTCACGCCTGTCATTCGGTCAGCAAAGTTACATACTTCTTGTCACAGTAGGGCAACATCCACTTTGACCTATCCAATCTCAATTTCAGGAGCTCAGATAATTTAAGAAACAATTACTACCCCGCCAAGCTCTAAATGGAACCCAGGGTCTGCAAAATCTGAGAACTAAACAGGCATGGGTAAGGCTATCCAAAATAGATCCATTGTAGTCATTTTTCACTTTCAGATTGATCAGTGGTGGTAAGGGAGGCAGTGTAATTTCCGTTGTATTGTTTCAACTAATTAGTTTACTTAATTCATATTTTGCATTCTTGGATAGTAGAAGCACCTGGAGCTCCCACTACTCGTTCTCACTTTGGCTCTGCCTCTATCAAACCACAGTAAGGTGATTGCATGGCAAGGATGAACTACTATTTCTCTTTTACTGTTTGATCTGTACTTTCCAATAGCTACTTTTTATTTTTTTTAAAGTAATCTGTTTAGAAAATGCACTTTTTGTACAAACGGTTGGTAGTTAGTTTACTTCATGCTCAGGAAAGCAAATTTTTCACATTCTGCAGTTCAAGAGAAGGTCCCCATGCATAGCTGTGGGAAAGACTAAGGGAACCTTTGGCTCCACATCAGTCCAGGGTCAGATGATGAATAAAGATCAGAGGCATTCTTTCTACTGAAAGGTGCTGCATGCCATTGTAGCCATTCAAGCACTTCAACTGCTTACCAAACAAGATGGTGTGCTGGTATGATCGGACAATACAGTTACAGTAGCCTTTGACAACAGGAAGGAGTCACCAGCGAAGTTTCCCTACCAGCTTGTGGAGGATAGGAAGAAGACCCCCGTCGTTCTTGGACACCAGAAAGTAGTAGGATTAGCACTCACAACCTTCTTCTGGTGTCGCACTCTCTCTTGGCCAAGAGAGATAATACTTCCTTGCGGAGAAGGTAAAGGTGGTGCTCCTACTAATCAAAGAGAGGGAGGAAGAAAAAACTGATCCTTCAGTTTCCTCGTTTCAATCCAAATAATCAAAAGGGGAAGGATCACTTGTCCTGCATGAACCAGGGTATGCAGGAGATAAGGCGAGAGTGTCTCCAATAAAAAACCCTCATGCACGTGTTGAGAAGTGTGGATAGCGGTATATCTTGGTTCTCCGCTCTTCATACACGTGTGTGCATAATCATAGGGTTAGTTTCGGTATGCAGCCTCCACCAGGAGGATCTTACCCTTGGTTAAAAACAGTAGTGACCCAGTGACGTGGACAGTGTTCAAAAATTAAAAACACCCGGATAACCAGAGAATGAACTTTATTGAGTCTGGGTTCGGGTGAATCCCATAAGGGAATGCTCAAAAAGGTGCGTTCTATTGAAAAAATTAGGGTTTCAGGACGCACTAGCATTACTGTGAAATAAAAATGGCCAACATGTTTCAGCCCTATCTGCCGGGATTCGGACTTAAGGGACATTCTTAACAAAGGTTTAGGATTTGTTCCAACCCCGAAAACTGATATTTTCAAGACCAAATGTGAACTGGCAGAATTCTGTCGCACGCTAAAGCTGAAAGCCTTTTTTAAGGATCAACCAAAAAACATTCCAGATGGCGACACATCACTGAGGAACAAGTCCACTTTTTGTCCACTAAACTCTCAGGTTCCAATTGAGATTGTCACTTTTGAGCAAGCGATCATGAGAGAGATAGACGAAATAGCACGGGACCAACAGAGACCCTTTCACAACGTAACAAGGGCAGAACAGACGGCCCTGGATGAACTAAAGAATGACGGACAAATCATAATCAAGCCGGCAGATAAAGGCGGAGGGGTAGTTATACTATCTGCAGCCGGCTACGATAAACAATGTCTGGACTTATTATCGGATGAGAAGTTCTACAGAAGACTAACAATAGATCCCACCAAAAGGTTGCAAACAACGATAAGGATGATGATTGAGGAAGCCGAAGCCCACAATTGGCTATCCAAGAAAGAAGCGCATTGTTTGGTAACAAAGAACCCAAAAACTCCATATTCACTACTGTTTTTAACCAAGGGTAAGATCCTCCTGGTGGAGGCTGCATACCGAAACTAACCCTATGATTATGCACACACGTGTATGAAGAGCGGAGAACCAAGATATTCCGCTATCCACACTTCCCAACACGTGCATGAGGGTTTTTTATTGGAGACACTCTCGCCTTATCTCCTGCATACCCTGGTTCATGCAGGACAAGTGATCCTTCCCCTTTTGATTATTTAAAGGTGGTGCTCCGTCAGCCTGTCATAAGTAGGTGGCATGGAGAGAGGGGGTAATCTCAAAAGAGAAGGAGTAGCCTTCCCAGCCTCAGACGATCTGCAAAACCCACTGGTACGATGTTATAGCCTGCTAGTGGGGCAAGTGATGGCGGATCCTGCCCCCCCACTGGGTGCCCATGGTGGTAAGAGGACTGATTATAAGGGTCTGGAGGCAGCATCTGCAGGGGTAATGGACTGACCCGATCTCTGGCTGTCCAACCAACAGGGACTGTGGGTACGGTGTCCTCGAGCCACGCAGAGGCTGGAAAGCTTGCACTGCATGGTGACTGGTCGCGTAACACATGGCTGGAAGCCCCTTACATGGCCATGAAAGAAGCAGAAGACAGATTGGGGGTGACGAGGGGCCATGGAAAGGCCCAATTACCATGCAGCACCCCTATTGTCGTTAAGTGCTCCAATGCAGAATTTGCCTGGTCTCTGAAGAGATGGGAACCATCAAAGGGCATGTCCATAAATCATGTTTGGACATCCCCAGAAAAGCCAGTAGTCCTTAACCGGGTGTGGTGCCATAGGGGCATCATTGACAAAACCGCTCTGCCTAGTGAGTCAGTGGTATTCAGTCCACATTGAATGGTGAATTTAGCTGCATTCCTCCTGGAGGCATTTTGGCTCGGGCCTCCTCCGGAACTGTTGGCAGCATTTACACAACCGTATCCCACACAACGTGGAAATATCAGCCGCAAAGACATCCAGTGGTCACGGACCTCTATGCCAGGCTGGTGGAAGAAACAATTTTCTTGCTTAAGTTGTCCAGCCTCTTGGATTCCCGATCCCGTGGTGTGGTTGGGAATGCATTAGGATTTACGTGGTAAGTGGAGGCTTGAACCACCAAGCTCTCCTGTGTAGGATATTCTGTGAGGGATTTTGGGTCCCTTGGAGTTAGGCCGTGGCGGCAGGTTACTGTCCTGTTCACATGAGACCCTGTGGTGGGCTTGGACCAAGTCCCAAACAGGACATCAGTAAGTGCTTTGCTAGACGGGAGAAGTGGTCCTGAAGGGGATACTCCCAGTTGTAGCACTTCCGTCAAGACGTTAGTCTTGACTGCCACTAAGGGAAACCTGGGGTCTGGGACCTTGCCTGCCCTACTAACCAAAATTACAAAAGAAGCTCCCTCTTACATAGCCACTGTAGGGGGAGAAAGCATGGCAGTATCTGGAGATGTATCTAGTCTACTGGCGTCCGCCAAATTCTCAAAGCAGTCCATGTTGGTATAAGATGGCTGGTATTCTTCGGGGTTCAGTGACCCCTCTCATTTACTCCCCAAGTCTTAGCCCATAAGAAGAGGTCTCAGGCTTCAGCCTGAAAGGCATGGCTCCAGTTGGCGTCAGATTCCATGACGCTGCTCCGTGTCGGAGTCAGGGATATAGATTGGGACGGTGCCAGCGGCATCAAGAGCGTTGGCCTTGGGACTGGCACTGTGGAATGTCGAGATGGCACGAGCGGTGCTGATCTGGATCCATCTGTGGATCCTGGGGGCCGGAAGCGCCAGAGCCACCAGCATGGATTCAGTAGGGGCCCCGTCTGAACCCCCAGGGTCTGAAGGCGAGCCTAAGAGAACAGACTACCCAAATATGAGGTGCCTAGCCTCATAACAGTCTTTTAATTAGGCAGGGGGGTCGCTGTGGCTCCAATAAACTCGGGGAGGCACGGAGACGGCCCAGGAGCTGGCTCAACTGCAGAACCAATCCTCAAGTGTTTATGCATCGCACCCTCAAAGCCTTTAGGTCAATTTCATGGCAATCGGAGCAGGCCTTCGGGTCGAAGTTACGCTTGAGGTCCCAAAGGCAAACAAGGTGCGGGTCTGTCATCATAATAGAGTGGTGACAGGCACCTCAGGAAATGAAGCTGGCCTTCTACGATGACATTCCTACCACACCAGGAGGAAAAAACATTAAAAAACCTATATATGCACTGCGCGGGTCACTTCTGGTGCAGATGACGCCACGCGGAGTCAAACTTCGCCACCAACCTGTGTGCAGAGGTATTGCTCAAGAATAATTTCCGAACCCAGTCGGACGTCTGTGGATAATTCTATGGTATGGAATATGCGGCTAGAGGTCTCTGTCAGATACAGTGTCGCAGCCTGCTTGAAACACTTCTCAGGCAAGTTGACTGTCGGTATTCAGGGTTGCTCCTCCAGGAGAATGACTGTCTCGGGAATAAGAATCTGATGTTATTCAACCTTGGTGTTGAGGTTGCGTTTTCAGGTGTTTTCTGTTTACAACTTTAGCAGGTTGCTGCAGCACTTCATTGCTCTAGTAAGTAATAGGTTGTCTTTGATGAGACCTAAGTGCCCAGAATAGGTAGGACTGGGGTGTAGCATAGGTTTGTTGTATGTATACATCAACATGCATGGAAATATTGCAAGTGTAAGTAAATTTAATAATAGGGAATGCAATTTTACACAAGGGCCTACAATGTTAAGCTAAATAATATGCTGTTTATGGTGCATCTGCTACATGTGAAAACAAACTTTATCTATGTGAGTAAATGGCCCTGAAAAAACTTGCTATACGACGTGCAATAAGAGATGAAAACAATGCAAAGTTCCATATATGGTGAAAGGACAGCCAGTAAATCAATGTCATAACAAAATTACAGTTTAAGGTGAATTAGGCTCCAGCAGTCTTAGTTAACATTGTGATCACTACATTTGAGGACTTCTGGGGGATGAGGAGCACTCAGGACTGGTAGTGTAACTTGAATAAAGCTACCTGGGGCTGGTTTAGGGATGTTCAGTTTTCCACATCTGGGCTCGGTAAAGAATTAGTATTACTTCTTGCAAATAGCTAGACAAAGATACAACAAATGTTTTTTTTTTGCCTTGATATCATAACATAAAGACATTGACCAGATCCCTGCAAATAAAGCTGAAGTCCATTGACAATATATCTTCTTTCAGCTTTACTAACTAGCTCAAAGAAACCTTTTAAAAGCATGCAATTATGCATATCCAACAATTTTAAATACAGAAAAATGCTTCTCCTGTTGTTTTGGGCCTGCTGTTCTAGAGGGTCTCCCTTTTAACAAAAAACGTACCAGAATATTATCACTATTGATGCTTTGCTATTTAACTCTGCAGAGTGAGGAACCCAGATTTTTACACGTTAAAGACCAAGATAAAAAGTAAATCTAATTTTCACAGAATTATTTTCGAATTTCAGAGATGAAGGCTGCCCTCTAACTAAAAGTACTGGCTTACTTATGTGTCATCACCCCTACCTTGTAAAGGTAAAATCTTCACTCCAAACTCGTCTAGGAAACCAAGAGCACGAATGAGGTCCAACTCCTCTTGAATGGGACTAGGACAGTCAGTAATCAATTGCAAGCAACTCCTGAAATATAAGAAAAGCATGTTAGCAAGATGACTGTATTATTTAAAATGTATATATACATGCACATGCTTGTTTATTATTATGGACAGAGTGATTTCAGAATTGCAATCCCAAATGAGTGATATAATTCCTATATTCAAATTACCTTTATTCACATGAATTAACCCCTCCACCCCACAAATTACAAAGTTGAGCCAATAGAATACCAAAGCAAAACAAAAATGAATGTATGGTGTTCTACTCTTCGCTCTGCTAATCATCCACCCCAGCTATTCAATCAATCAATCAAGCAATTCAGATTTGTAGAACGCTGCTAATCACCCATGAGGGTATCCAGGCGCTTGGTTCTTCTGAGGATCAGTCGAAGAGCCAGGTCCTGGCTCTGTTAGCATAGACACTATGTTATTACTTAGCGTTAAAGAGGCAAAGGTATTCCTGGTCTAGAGGAAATCTGAAAGATAAAAGAATAGTGTCCTTCCATGAGCATGACCGAAAACCATGTATGCCAACTTAGCAGGCCGAGAATTTGGACTTGCATTCGTGGGACAGACTGGCACGGACTAAAAACACCCATTGTACTAGCAAATCGGCAACACTATACCGCCAAAACCGTCTTTAAAACAAATAGCCAAGCAAGAGTACTTTATTTCTCATCACATTAGCACAAGAAGTTACATCACTGAATCTCCCACCATCCATCTGCAAAAGAAATGACATCACAGTTTTCCAGCAAATGGCACTCTACACTCCTCCTCCCTACCGGGGCCTACTTAATGGCATCTGCAAAACACATTTGCAGCAGACATGGTCAGTGGGTGCGCTGCTGGCAAGCCAAAGGCACACCCATCTGTGCCTGTCTGCGTGAGGACTGCGCCAAGAGCAGGAACCCTGGTCTCCCTCTATCCACTGCTACCCTGCCACGCTCCACCATACTCTCAACCCCGGCCCCGACTCACCACACCCCACAACATGAACATACACCTCCTGCAAGTTCTCAGGCACTCTCCCACACCCCAGACCCACCACTCCTGTGCCATCAAGACCCAGGACCCCACTCGCTCATACTCACACAAACAAGCCAGCCGATCAAGCTCACACATACCAAACACTACCCACACAACAAAGCACACTCTTTTGCATGCTCCCGAACACCCGCTTGCTCACCAAACACGCCATGGAGATAAGGGACCTACTGCACAACCACTCTCCAGACCGGCTCTTCCTCACAGAAACATGGCGAAACCCATCCTTTGCATCAGACTTCACAGCCTCTGGCTACAAAATTCCCAGGCAAGACCATCAGTACAAGCCCCGAGGTGGAGTTGCCATCATATTCAAAGATAACATTAGATGTACGACCTACACGGACAACCACACCAGCTACATGAAACAGCTCACTTTCAAGAGACACACCCACGGCAAGTTCTCCCTGGGTGGAGGCCTCGTATACAGACTGCCAGAACCCCCCACAAATTTCTCCAGCGACATTACAAACTTTATTGCAACCTTTATCATCAGTGTCAGCTCCTTCATCCACCACGTAGACCATAACTTTCACCTAGAAGACCGCACCAACCAAAACTCCACTGTCCTTCTACGACACCTTGGAAACTTGGCCTCAGCCAGCATGTTACCAAACCCACCCACACTGCCAGACACCTATTGGACACGATTCTACCTCAGTCAACAACCTCAAAGCAACTATATCAAAGCACAACCTCATCAGTTTTAACATACTGATCCTATACCACCACAGACTTACCACCACCAAAACTGCAGGAGGCTGTTAGAAAAGCATCACAAAAGAGGAGTTGGTTATTCCACACTCTCCTTGCACCAGCTTGAGCAAACCAGCAACTTGCGGTAAGCCATCAAGAACCTCAACAGCTGGATCACAGCATGTGCCAAAATCCCGACTCCCCTCAAGCGCAACCAAAAGGCAAGAGCTGGACCACAGGACAGTTGGTACACAGAAGCTGGTGAAACCCCACTACAAGCAACTGGAGAGCAATTGGAGAACAAGTCAAAACACCTCAGATAAAGACATCTTCGAATCAGCCCTAAGACACTACCACCAGCAGATATGGAACACCAAGCGCACAGCTCTTGAAGATCACATCAACACTGCCACTAACAGCAGCATGGAAATCTTTGACATCATCAAGAATTTCACTACGCTTCCAGCCACCTCCACTATCACCCCCCCCTCACAAGACCTTTGCAACAAGCTCTACGAATTTCTTCTGCAAAAAAAAAATCTCATCCCAATAAACCACCTTTGAACCTCAGGGCTGTAAACTGAACCCTGACCTCGTGGCCCATTGACATGACAAAATTGCTGCTACCATGAAGACCATCCATTCCAGGGGCCCATCTGACCCTTACCCCACCATGCTTTTACCCAAAAACTCCATCCGATCAGCAAAGCACTAACGCCCATCCTCAGCGCTTACATCAACTCATTCCCTAACACCTGGAAACATGCCAATGTCATGCCCCTGCTCAAGAAACCATCCTCTGACCCAGCCACACTTTCCACCTACTGACCCATCCCCCATCTATCATATATAGCAACGTTTTTAAACTAATCAACCAATGACTCACTAACCACCTCAGAAACTACCAGTTCTTTCAATGTCACACAGTCCGTGTTCAAGTCCAGCCACAGTACAGAAACAGCACTCATCACCGCCACAGACATCATCTACATGATCCTTGACAGAGGAAACATGGCAGCTTAATTCTCTTGGACCTCTCTGTAGCAGTTCACACGGTCTCACGCTCCAACCTCATCAGGCACCTGCACAAAATTAGCATCCAAGGACCCTCCATACCTTGGATTTGCTCCATCTTAATGGATAATATATAGACTGTCAGCCTGGAACTGTACTCATAGGAAGCCTGAAAAATCATCTGTGTAGTGCCTCAAGGTTCATAGCTCTGCCCCACCCTCTTCAATTCTTCAATACATACATGAGCCCTCTGGCCAATGTCATCTGCACACACAACATCAACATCTTCTCCAATGCCGATGACACACAACTCAAACACTCCCTCTCAGATAAGATCCCCAACACAAGAGACAAACTCACTGCATAACCAAAGTTGCTAACCGGATGAAAGCCAACTGTCTCAAGCTCAATACCATCAAGACTGAAGTAGTGATCTTCAGTAAGAACACCTCAACTTGGGACTCCAGCAGGTGGCCAGCCAAATTCGGATCCACACCCACATCAAGCACCCACGCAGGGAATCTCTGAGTAATACTCAACAGCAAACTGGACATGAACACACAGGTCAACGCCGTCACTGCATCCTGCTTCCACACTGTGAAGATGCTGAAGAAGATCTTCGAATTGCTCCCAAGCAAAACTAGAAAAGCTGTCACTCACGCCCTAGCAAGTTGGACAACAGAAACACCTTCTACGTGGGAACTCCAAGCAACTCACAAGAAGACTACAAACCATCCAGAATTTGGCAGCCAGAACCTCCCACACAGAACTCACATCACACCACACAACACAACACAACACCTAAGGGAGCTTTAGTGGCTCCAGATCCAAAACACACTTATTTCCAACTCCTTACACACACATTCAAGGGACTACATAACTTAGGCCCTACTTACCTGAACAGTAGCATCTCCTTCCACCAACCACCTAGATACCTCCACTCCACAGGACTCCTACTCACACATATCCCTTACATACACAGAACCACATTAGGAGGACAGGCATTCTACATTGCTCCTAAAGCGTGGACCAGCCTTCTCCTCTTTTTGAATTCTGTATGAAGCTAAAGACCTGACTTTTTAATTAACAAACCCATCATAGGGAGGGCTTGGTACACACACACTCCTGCTCATGGCCAGGATACCCTCACCATACATTAACCACTGGCTGAGCTTCCACCAACCCTCCCTCGCTCATACCCCTCACATCCGCCGAAGCAACAGTGGAGTCCATTCCTTCTCCTACCTCGCCACAAAGTCCTGGAACAGCCTTTCCTTTCCCTCCATCTCCGCACTTCCCCCTCTCTTCAGGAGTTCAGAAGGGAATTGAAGACCTGGCTATTCAACTAATGCCACCTGAGCAGCTTGTAACTCATCGCCTGGATACACTGGCGGGTGATAGGCTGCAACTTATAAATAAGGTTTGATTGACTGATTGATGTTGTTTTTATGTCCAGTTTGCCTGACTTCTTTACTGGGCAAAGGCACGGACATTATAAGACACAGAGATGAATTGAGGAAGGTGACTGAAAATATTAACACCCAGGCTTTTGGGGAAAATGCCAGTCTTGATGTGATGTGAGCTGTAACTGAGATAAGATTTAAAAGAAGCATAGGTCCTGCCAATCTACTCTACCCGGCATTGTATTCTGTGGCTGATACTAACAGAAATTGTTTTCGGGTGAACACCAGTACCATGGCCCTATCTTTGGATTACGATCCATACCTTATATGGCATGAAGAAATGGTTTCTAATGGCCTGCAACTTTAATATAATAATACATCCATCAGATGAACATGCATGTAGTAGTAGGGCTGGCCCATAATACAGAAAAGCACAAATACAAAATTATAGATGACACTGGACACCTAAGAGCACACAAAGTAAACAAAAACCTAATTAAATAGCAGATAAGTGCCGTAGCTGGGGCTTGCCATATGGTACATCTGCCAGTGCTCCTTCTGCCCAACAAAACACTTTACAGGGACAAAGCGCATTCAATAAGTTAACTGTTAGTAATGTGGCTGACAAAAAAATCCTCAGAGTAAAACACGTTTGTCTTGCGCACCCATCAACCAAACAACAATTACAGTCAAATAATTAAGGAACTGAAGGTCCACACCATCTTAATTCAAAAGCGAGTAAGTAATTCAACTCGAAATATAAAACGGAAACATTGAAACTAGTTTAGGTAGGTCAAAGGGTATGATAGAAATCACTACATGAAAATTAAATGGAAAACAATCTTCTTAGCACACAGATCAAAATGTGTTTAATATCAATTAATACTTTATTTGATTTTGATTAAAATCACAAAATTTCAACAAGAAAAACAAACATTGCGAGCGCAGCCAGTAATAGGTATACATACTCTAAAATCATCAAATAGCTCAATATACAATTAAAATATATAGCAGAGAACACTAAAAAGGGGTTTGAGCCCGACTCTATGCAGGTGTTGTCCGGTACCGATTTGCCTTCTTATACTGATTACATTACATCAGAAGGTATAGACAGAGAAACGAACAAGTGCAGTCTCAAGCCTTTGCAGATAGTGCAGTGCAAGTATGCATTTTCTAATGCTCAGTAGATGTTTGATAAAAGGTGGACGCGTATGTGAATAACAACAACAGCACGTGTAAGGTGCTCTGGTTAGAATATTATCGGAGGGACAAGAGGGGAGACTAGGCAATGAAAAATGTTTTACCTAAATCTAGCGAGAAGAAATCTCAGGTACTGGGAAGCTATAGATGTCAAATTGTATTGCGAGACACGACCCACTTCACCTCTCATAGCCAGGTAAGTGGAAGCAGATGAGCTCTAACCGCTGCCAACCTATTGGCATCCAATTTCCCGCTATACATTTATTTAATGGCACCTTTCCAAAAACCACCATAAAGAGGGGGGTTTCATCAAAGAAGTCAGGTCTAGATAATCTGATGGCCATATCTCTGATGCCCCGTAACCAGGGAACGTTCAGCACATGATCAGAACCCAACAGTCCTAATAATTTGTCTGTTTAACAGGGACTCATTCTTACCCCAGACAAGGCGCCACAACATGATGGGGCTAGAACTGATACTATTCTAGAAATCAGAGAAGCAAAGAGTAAATGTGAATACCTCTGAATCACACGATGAGATCAATCGGAGAAATTGATAATGAAACCCAAGATAGGAAAACTGTAGTATTTCGGTCTAGTCTTTTTAGAATGCTTATCGTTGGTGTTCTGTTTAGTGTTCCATTTAGAATGTATTCTGAATGTATTTTCAAAAAGAACTGGTTTTTGTAAACGTTGTATGCTGAGCTGCTGCGCAGCACCTGTCAGAGAATAAAGCTTCTTCAAAACCTTAATTGAGTACGACTCAATTACTACAAAATGACGTGGCGACGATTTATCGACAGGTGTCTGCTACCCACGCAAGAACTAAGCCATTCGAGAGGTTCTACACAACAGAAACCTGCACTTTTGACACGTCGTGATCAAACGCTTCCATCTGTTCAACATATTGAACGAGGATTAACACGTCGAAGAAACTGTCAAAGTTTAAGGTACTGTTTTATTATTCTTACCGAAACTCATCGGCAGCGGCTATACTTCGCAGTCACTATACCCGTTGGTATGACAACGTACATACGTACAAATTAGCATACAAACTAAAACAAGGAGGCCTTGTTCAAACGTTCAACGTCATACGTTCACTCTAAGTGGAACGCAACGTTAGCCAGTGAAACGCACCGTCAATTTTCTCTCACGTAAACTCCATTTTAATAACATTGGAACGCAAATGTTTTTTTGAACCGCAACGTTACGAAGCAAGCCATTTTAGTTACCCTACGACTCGAATTGAAAGACAGCGCTTTCTTCACCTTGAAAGAAGACACATTGTCGGCTGAATGTCACAAAGGAATAGACATTATCCTCGAAAGTTTCACAAAATTACACCACGTTGCCGCATTGAAGGAAAGGGTACCGTTATTCTTTATTATTAGCGTGTTTCTCTTTCGAAATTGACTCAAAGATTTCCCGAAATTATACCACATTGCCGCTTTGAAGGAAACGATACTCATTATCAGCGTGTTCCAAAATCTCTATTCATTCACGGTGACACGCACACCCGATAACAGTTATTTTCACTACTATATTAAAACGAACACCCTGCAATTGCTCCTTTTTAATGAAAATTTAAACTTTTATCTTGTCTCAACAGATACGTCTATTAATCTGTGTTAATATCAGTTTTAGTTTTTCACAAAGTCAAAAGTTTATATTGGTTACATGGTATTATCAAAAGTTGTGATAGTGAATATACATTTCTAAATTATTGTTTTATAGTACTTTTAATAATCCGTAACGTCCATATCTGCTAAAGAAAATGAGTTTACAAGCTGTTTCTCCTCCATCTCCTTTTCTTGATCTACCGGGCGAACCACCTATAGTCTGGAAAAAGTGGTTTGATGCTTTTACCACATATCTAGGAGCTATAGGTGCTTCCAGGTACAGGGCAGAAAGGAAGAAGTATCTTTTACTAAATAGTCTTGGGTTCGAAGGTCGTTCAATTTTCAAGCACTTACCACCTTTGGTACGTCCTCCTGAAGAGGAGGATTTGGACGATTATACAGAAACAGTTAAGTTATTAGAATTGCGTTTCGATATCAAACCTAGTTTGGATGTTATCAGACACAAGTTTTATAAACGTGAGCAGAAACAAGGAGAAAAAGTAGAAGATTTCATTTCTGCGTTAAGGATACTTAGTGCAGAGTGTGAATTCGAGAATTTTAGAGATCAGATGATCAGAGATCAATACATTTGTAAATGTGTTGACAAAGGAATTCAACAGAAGTTACTCGCTTTAGGTAATCCCTCTCTTGAAGAAACTGTACGTGTAGCTAAAAGTATTGAATTTTCTAAACTTTCTGTTAAGGAACTTGATGGTAAATTATCTACTCCTGTTTCTAGAGACGAAACTATAAGTGTTGTGAAAATGCAAGAAACTAAAACAAATTCAGGTGGCCGTACGGAAGTTTTTTAAACAGAGTAATATTTGTTTTAAATGTGGGAATTTTCCACATTTTAAGTCTGGACTTCCATGCCCAGCTTGAAATGTCACCTGTAGACTGTGTGGGAGGTTGGGTCATTTTGCTAAAGTCTGTCAAAATACAAAACGTAATATTTCTCAAACACAGTCTAACAAACAGTGGAGCAATTTAAATAATTCTACTTCTGTTGCTTATGTTTCTGACTATATCCAAGATGACACCTCTAGCATTCAAGATGATTTGAGGGATATGGTCGCTGTTTGTTGGGGGTAGTATGGATGATTCTGAAAGTGAATGTGTTGACCCTTATACTGACATTGGTATAGGTGACAAAGTAGTTTGTTTACTAGTTGACTCTGGAGCCAGGATAACTATGTTGACTCAAGAACTTTTTAAAGAAGTTTGGGGTGACCGTAAACTTTTTCCCCCCGACAGATCTCCTGTCAATTATGAAGGAAGAAAGATCGAACTCAAAGGTTATTTCAAAGACTCCCTGGAGTTTAGAGGAAGGAACATTTTCGGTAAAGTGTATGTTTCCATCAAAGGATTGAATATTCTTGGATGGTTTCATCAAGGTTTATTCAAAATGGTTCTCCGTCCTGGTACTAAAGCCCTGTGGCAGAGGGCTGAGGGCTTCGCGCTGAGCGCTGGGGATTGACTCTTTGTTTTAATTCTACCTTGTTGGCGCTGCTGACTGCTAGCGGCTTCGCTGCTCTGCCTACCGCCGTCCCGCTGATTACAAGCGGGGAACGGCGACTTGTATTTTAAAAATTCACCACGCCCACCCGCCCTCCTGATCCCTCCCCCACCGCGTCACTATTTACTTAATCTGGCTTGTTCCCCCTCGCGCGCTGTCTAAAGCCCTGTGGCAGAGGGCTGGGGGCTTCGCGCTGAGCGCTGGGGATTGACTCTTTGTTTTAATTCTACCTTGTTGGCGCTGCTGACTGCTAGCGGCTTCGCTGCTCTGCCTACCGCCGTCCCGCTGATTACAAGCGGGGAACGGCGACTTGTATTTTAAAAATTCACCACGCCCACCCCGCCCTCCTGATCCCTCCCCCACCGCGTCACTATTTACTTAATCTGGCTTGTTCCCCCTCGCGCGCTGTCTAAAGCCCTGTGGCAGAGGGCTGAGGGCTTCGCGCTGAGCGCTGGGGATTGACTCTTTGTTTTAATTCTACCTTGTTGGCGCTGCTGACTGCTAGCGGCTTCGCTGCTCTGCCTACCGCCGTCCCGCTGATTACAAGCGGGGAACGGCGACTTGTATTTTAAAAATTCACCACGCCCACCCCGCCCTCCTGATCCCTCCCCCACCGCGTCACTATTTACTTAATCTGGCTTGTTCCCCCTCGCGCGCTGTCTAAAGCCCTGTGGCAGAGGGCTGAGGGCTTCGCGCTGAGCGCTGGGGATTGACTCTTTGTTTTAATTCTACCTTGTTGGCGCTGCTGACTGCTAGCGGCTTCGCTGCTCTGCCTACCGCCGTCCCGCTGATTACAAGCGGGGAACGGCGACTTGTATTTTAAAAATTCACCACGCCCACCCCGCCCTCCTGATCCCTCCCCCACCGCGTCACTATTTACCTAATCTGGCTTGTTCCCCCTCGCGCGCTGTCTAAAGCCCTGTGGCAGAGGGCTGAGGGCTTCGCGCTGAGCGCTGGGGATTGACTCTTTGTTTTAATTCTACCTTGTTGGCGCTGCTGACTGCTAGCGGCTTCGCTGCTCTGCCTACCGCCGTCCCGCTGATTACAAGCGGGGAACGGCGACTTGTATTTTAAAAATTCACCACGCCCACCCCGCCCTCCTGATCCCTCCCCCATCGCGTCACCACCCATATAGCCACACATTATGTGTCAGCGCAGCGGACGAGCGCAGCGGGCGCGACGTAGGCGCGCCGGAGTTGCGCCAGAGTCAAGCCCGTCTGCGCCCGTCCGCGGCCGGCCGGGGCTAGGGGCCATTACCCCTGGTTCTCGCCTCCATTATTCAGCCGCGGCTTTGCTCCGACTGCGGGGCCATTGGTCCCTTGATCCCTGCTCTATTCATCGGATCGCACTGCTGGGCTGTAACTCTCCCTGCCATGCCTGTCCATCTGGTTGCCCGTCCCCTCTCGTGTCATCTCCGTCCCTCGCCCCACCCATCACTGATGACTCTCATCCTCCATCATTATCTATCAGATTACTTAATACTAGATCTGCTGCTAAACATCATCATGAACTTTTTACTCTTTTAGACACTGATAAACCCGACCTTCTACTGCTAACAGAAACATGGTTCACTGAAGCTTCCCTCCCTTCCCTCTTGGCCACCCTTCCCTCCACTTATTATGCCATCCGCGCCGACCGTCCTGGTGGGAAAACAGGTGGAGGCGTTGCGCTTATCGCCCGCTCAGATTTCCAGTTTCAAGTCCTCCCTTCTCCCTCCCTGGTCGGAATCGACTATTTGGTGGTCCGCTCTTCCTCCCTCTCACCCCATCTAGCCATAGTGCTTGTCTACCGTCCTCCTCAACAAACTCCCTCTTTTCTCCCGGCCTTTCAAGATCTACTTGGCACCCTGGCGGTCAACTATGCCTCGGTTTTAGTCCTCGGGGACTTCAATTATTGGCCTTCGGACCCAAAGGAGTGCGTGTCATCTAAGGATTTCTCAGAAACTCTCCTTTCTCTCAATTTTGTTTCTTTTGTCCACTCCCCTACTCATATTCACGGGCACATCCTTGACCAGGTCTGGTCCCTTAACTGTACCCTCTCCACGCTGGTGATTGCCCCTTGCACTTGGTCCGATCACTTTATTATTTCGTTTTCCCTTAGTCTTTTAGTAGCTAAGACCCCTATGCACATCAAAAATTCCTGGGCCCGTAACTGGGGTAAGGTCAATGTACCCGATCTTTCGACCGCACTCCTGGCCTCTCTTCCCCAGTTATCCGGACTAGATTCCGCAGCCCAAGCTTCAGCCATTGATTCATGGCTCACGGAGGGAAGCGATTGTTTAGCTCCTCTCCGGCGTACCTCGATTAGGCGCCCTAAAGACGCCAATCGATGGTTCAACATCGAGCTGAAGGAATTGAAGCTCACTGTTCGCAGGGCTGAACGCAAGTGGAGACTGGATTACTCTTCGAACACCAGGACCCACTACGTTCACCTCCTGGGGACCTATAAGCGAAAAATCATTGAGGCCAAGAAAGCATATTTCTCGGCGAAAATCTTAGCGGCCGAGAATCAACCAAAGGAGATTTTTACCATCACTCATGATTTGGCGTTCTCGGACCGGACCACACTTAAGCCCCCCCCTTCCCAGAAACTCTGCGATTCATTGAACTTGTACTTTGTCGATAAAATCACGACAATCAAATCCAATATCCCTCCGCCTTCTCCCTCTTTTGTTGACCCCCTTCTTCACTCGTCTCCTGCCACCTTCACTTCCTTTCCTCCACTTTCTGAAGAACTCCTTTTGTCCCTTCTCCCTAAAATTAAGTCCGGTTCTCCATCTGATATATGCCCGGCTCATATTCTACGGCAGATTTACACTGCCTGCCCGTCGCCCCCTCTGGGCTTCCTTAACGATTCACTAGACCGAGGGGTTGTCACTCCTTCTTTAAAAGCCGCCTCTATCGTTCCCATATTGAAGAAGCCGGGAGCCGACCCTTCTGTGATGGCTAACTATCGCCCCATCTCCCTTCTCCCTTTTTTGGCGAAGGTGCTCGAGCGGCATGTGACATCTGCACTCAGCACCTTCGCCGAGGAGAATGGGAGGTTGGCCCCTTGTCAGGCGGGTTTTCGGCCAAGGCACTCAACCGAGTCAGTGGTGGTGTCAGTATCTGACTCCCTCAGAGAGGGTATGGACTCCGGTAGACCGCAGGCGCTGGTCCTTCTTGATTTGTCCGCCGCCTTTGACACGGTGGACCATTCCATCTTGCTTTCCCGTGTCAAGGCGGCGGGCGTAGGAGGATCAGCCCTCATCTGGCTCTCGTCCTTTCTGAGGGACCGGACCCAGGCGGTCCATCTTGGGGAGTTTTCAGCTACCCCCTGCCAGGTCCAGTGCGGTGTCCCCCAGGGTTCTTCTCTTTCTCCTTTACTCTTTAATCTTTACATCGCTCCGCTCATCTTTTCTCTACAGCACCTGGAGGTCTCGGTATTTAATTATGCCGATGACCTCCAGCTCATCTTTAATCTCTCTTCTAATTCTGACTCTATTTCTAATTTCCAATCTACTCTATCTTTTATCAGGGACTGGATGAATCTCAACCACCTGAAACTCAATCCCGATAAAACGGAACTTGTGGTGACGGGTGGTTGCTCCAGTCCCTGGAATTCACTTTTCTGGCCCCCCTCCTTTGGTCCCCCTCCCACTCCGGTTTCCTCTGTTAAGACTCTGGGTATCAAGCTCAACAACCAACTCACCATGCACTCCCAGATTGGTTCTGTGGTTTCTTCTTGCTTCCTTACTCTACGCACCATTCGTTCTATTTCCCGTTTCTTTTCCTTCCCTGCACTCAAGCTAATTATGTCCGCACTGGTCCTGTCCCGCCTGGACTACGGGAACATTTTGTATAATGGTATCCCTCAGTACAGCCTTCGTAAATTGCAATTAGTGCAAAACCAGGCTGCCCGTCTTGCCTTTGGTCTCCCCAAATTCCACCACTCCTCCCCTCTCCTGAAAACCCTTCACTGGCTCCCGGTGCGGGAACGTGCCTTGTTTAAACTAGGCTGCGTGGTGTTCCAGGCCAGGATTGGCCTGGCCCCTCTATTCATATCATCGGCCATCAAGGCCTATGTCCCTGGCAGAGACCTCCGATCCTCAGCCCAACTCCTCCTAGTTGTGCCCCGCTTCCGGAAAAAGAAACAGGGTGGCTCGAAATTTTCCTTTCTTGCCCCCTTGTTTTGGAACTCTCTCCCTTTCTACCTCAGGTCCCTCACTGATTATTCTGCTTTCCGCAAA